>NC_043700.1:117517269-117556676 GCF_006229205.1 Suricata suricatta
TCCAGGTAATTATTTAAAAGTAAAGTTTTAGTTCACACAAAAGCCTATGGGAGTAGAGCAGTTAAAAAGTCTCTGTTAGCTGGGGCATGAGCAAAACTATTTGAAAACTACTGTTTTTTTTTTTTTTTAGTAGATTAAATGGAACAAGGACCACTAACTTAATAGAAGAAGGTTTCACTCTGAAAATTATCACAGTAACATGACAAATGTCATAAGCTTGTTTTTTAAAATAGTTTATTGTCATATTGGTTTCCATATAACACCCAGTGCTCTTCCCCACAAGTGCCCTCCTCCATCACCACCACCACCCTTTCCCCCTCCACCTTCCCCTTCAACCCTCAGTTCATTTTCCATATTCAATAGTCTCTCAGGTATTGCATCCCTCTCTCTCCCCAACTTTCTCCCTCTTCTCCCCCTGGTCCTCCATTAGGTTTCTCTTGTTCTCCTGTTAGACCTATGAGTGCAAACATATGGTATCTGTCCTTCTCCGCCTGACTTATTTTGTTTAGCATGACACCCTTGAGGTCCATCCACATTGGTGCAAATGGTCAGATTTCATTCTTTCTCATTGCCATGTAGTATTCCATTGTATAGATAAACCACATCTTCTTGATCCACTCATCAGGTGATGGACATTTAGGCTCTTTGCATGATTTGCTTATTGTTGACAGTGCTGCTATGAACATTGGGGTACATGTGACCCTATGTGTCAGCACTTCTGTATCCCTTGGATTAATCCCTAGCAGTGCTATTGCTGGGTTATGAGGGAGGTCTATGGATAGTTTTTTGAGGAACCTCCACACTGTTTTCCAGAGCAACTGCACCAGTTTACATTCCCACCAACAGTGTAGGAGGGTGCCCATCTCTCCACACCCTCGCCAGCATCTATAGTCTCTTGATTTGTTCATTTTAGCCACTCTGACTGGTGTGAGGTGGTATTTCAGTGTGATTTTGATTTGTGTTTCCCTGATGATGAGTGATGTTGAGCATCGTTTCATGTGCCTGTAGGCTATCTGTCATAAGTTTTTAAGTAAGGAAGACAAACTCTTTTTCATTATTGTCGTTAAAGTAGCAAGTACTTTACATCACACATATGAGATTTTATATGGGGTCTTATCTTTTTGGCATTTCAGTGTATCATGTAACAGTCAAAAAAGAAGATCCAGTGATTATGACTACAATATGGAAAAATAAGAGTTTTAATTCACTTTACAAGGAAATCCATGCCCATAACTGTGACTATTGTAGCCTCCCCTCAATTCACATAAAGGAAGTTCTCTCTCACAGTATAGGATTTCATCTGAGCAAGGAGGAGAAAATCCAGTTCTAAGAACATAATCTGTAATGCTGAAAAGGATATTTTCAGGTAGAAGTAAAATATTTTGCTGTCCTGAACACTAAGCAATACAGAATACAACTAAAAGATTAGTGAAATGTGATAGCATTTTGATTTCTTAATCTTGGCTTATTTTTAATGTACATAATTTTAAAAATAAACTTTAATAACATAACAGTGACAATCATTTCCACTGTCTACAAATAACATGTGTTTAACTTGATTATCATTAATTACTTATTCAAATATTTTTGAGAAATAATTAACATCTTTTTAAATTATTTTATTAAACCCACAGTTATTCAATTGTATAATATAAATATTTATATATAATTTAACAGTTTAAAAATCTTGCTTAAAATATTAATGGAGAAAATTCTATATACATTTTTATTCCTAAATATTTTCACCACCAATTTTTAAACATCTAATATCAGTTTTAAGCAGTACATTTTCTAGTGTTCAAGTTGAAATATAAAATCTCAAACTAGCAAATAATTTATTCCTGTGATGATATGCTGAACATCTTTACAATTATAAGTCAAGGATTCTTTGTTATTTATTCAATAATGAGAAACAATAACAAACAAGAATTCCAAAATTTTCACAAAGGCAACTAATGTTCTATTGTTCCCTAAAACGCTTGGCAAGTGGGCTTATTAAACAAAAACTATACCAGTAGTGTACGTGCCCAACGGAAAATGCACCCTTATGCCCTGGCACAAAATATTGTATTAAGAATCATCAAGAATAAGCTGTATTCAATCCTTGAATCATCAAGAACACACTTTGAGCACAGAGATCAACACGGGGCTCGAACTCATGAACCTGAGCTGATATCAAGAGTTGAACACTTAACTGACTGAGCCACCCAGGTGCCCAACGGTAGGATATTAATAGTTAAGTTTTGAGGAAGGTCAAAAGTTGTATATGGATTTTTTTTTTTACTATCTAAGGGTTTGGTACCCCTAATCCATGTTGTTCAAGGGTCAACTATGTTTTAAGATATCTACATATCTTCAAATATTGTTTTCGTGGAATAGAATTTTTTAATTTAGAGGATAGTCAATATGCTATGCCAAGGACCTAATTAGTATTGTTTTAGGATTATTACATTCACTAACATAAATTGGTGTTAAGAATTTCTTTCCTATATTTTCTCAGACCAGGAAATTGTTATGGATATGTCAACATTGCTGCACCCTATGAGGTTGATTTATCTGAGGAAATTCAAGAAAATATGCCATCATACCTGGTTGGGTGAGTATCAGTTTCTGTAGTCAAGATTGTCAACATGACTCACACTGTTTCAATATGGAATTAATGATTTGAGCATTTTTATTCACTAGCCCCTTAGGTGCCAGGATCTGACATAAATCAAAGCCAGTTTAAGAAGAGGGATTTACTAGTGGTAATGAGGAAAGTTTCCCAGTTAATTCAATTCAGTGCAACATTTCTTTCCTGTTATTCTGACAGCAATAATGCCTTGGGCTATTTTGTGACAAATAAATCCAGGGACTCAATACTGATGAGATGGGACTGATAGAGCCATTATTTCTCTCCACTACATTGCTAGGAGCAAGCATCTCAGATCCTCTGGATGTTTCTCTAAATACTCATGGGACTCTTGGAACTTTCACTACAAGGTGGTGATACCAAGATGCTCCTAATGGTAATCATATGAGGAAGGAGAAGGGAAGCCTTAGGAGGGAATTCACCCTGCTTTCCTGGGAGAATAGGGGGAGGAGAAAATCTGTGTGTTGCTGAGTTGAGAAACAAAGTTAAGACACAAAGTAATGCTAATTACACATTTAAGTTTAAAGATGTATATTGTACCTTCTTAGTTAAATTCTGAAAATGGAGTAAGAGGAAAGAAGTCACCAAAGGTGAAGTGAAGAGGACAAGAGAGCCCCAGGTTCATAAGACAAGTTTATAGAAACTTGAGTTGTGCATTTAGAAACAAAGAGAAGGCAAAAAAAAAAAAAAAAAGACACACAATTGATACAACTTTGTCAAACCTTTTTTTAAGGAGGAGATAGTGTTGCATTACACACTCTGATTAAAGATTAAAGTCCCAAAGACAGAATCAGTAGTAGTAACTACCAGGAAGGAAAGTGGATAAATATCTTAGACTTGCTAATAATGAAGAAACCTGAAACAGTAGGTGCTTAGAAAGCTGTTTGATGGAAGTATTGGAAAGCCTAAGCGATTTCACACTGTAGAGCTGTGTTGTTTCAGAGGCACAACCAGGGGACCCAAGTCTGGGGACTCGGGGGTGCTGGGGCACTGAGATGTGGGTGCTATCAGAGAGATGTCTAGGAACCTAGAGTACCAAGAAAGTTAATTTGATAGGATTGGCATTAAGCAAAACTTCTGTTTGATTTATTCACACATCACTTCCACCCCAATCTATGTTCAGATAAATGTTCTTTATGGGTATGGATTTGAATGAAAGAAGGGAAAAATTCAATGGTAAGATATTCAGCAAATATCTAATTTTCCTTTGTAAAAACCGCTTCCATAATGTACAGTTTTTATTTTTCCTGTGTTTGACATTTGAAATAAAAGAAAAACTTAAAACTTGTTGATAAGGACAAAATAAAAGTAGTTGGCAGAAGTTTCATGAAACACACTGCATAAGACCAGTTGCTCTTTTATTTTTTTTTTCCGGAACAAATTGAGTGGAAGTAGAAATTATTAGGCTCTCTGTATGTTGTGACATCCATGTAGCGCTTGGCTTTCTCTAATGTTAGTATGGAATGGCCTCCCTGTCCTTGACTTCCCCCTTTCTTGCTAAATCTTGCTATAGCTTTTCCATGAACTAACATAAGACGTCCCCGCTTTGGTTTTACCTACCTATGCTTTTTATTTTAAATTTCCATTCCACTTTAAACTCTAGACTCATTTACTCTATGTTTATAGTCTGTCTGCCTTAAATGAGATTGTGAGATTCATGAAGGTAAGACCCATATCTGACCAACATCATGCTCCATTATGCTACCAGAGGGCCTTTCATATCCTTGGGTTATTCAATGTCTGACCAAAACTTTACTAGGCATTTTTTTCTCTTTTCTTTCTTTTGTATTTTTTAATTACCCAAATTTCCTAACTGACCAAAGTCATACTACAAACACTTCCTATAAGAATGCTTTTTTGGAAACAATATCACCACAGAAAGGAAACAAAAGCCACACTTTTGCAAACAAAGGTTGTAAAGCCCAGGGACTCAGCATTTCTGAGAATGAATTATTCAACACATCAATACATCACTAAAACTTAATGCAAAGAATGCACAGCAGATAACTTTCCTTTGCTATAAACTGAAAAGTTTCTTCTTTGCTTGTTTTTTTAAGGTTTTATTTTCCTTGGAGTACAGGAAAAATAAATGTTTCTATTTTATTTTTTGTTTAATTCTCAACAAATCCAGTGATTCAGAAGAACGAAGCTTGCCTGCACTCAATTTTTATCATCCCTTAGATGAAGCACGGCAGAATCGTCACATAGCACATCTCTCACCTGTCGCTTTGTTCATCATGAAAAGGCACACTGCCTTATTCAGAAAGGGAGACTGTAGAAGGAAATGTGTCATTTTATCTCTGAAGTAACTTTGAACAGAGTGTACATTAACTTTCTTTATAGTATTTCCATCTCCTTTTCAAGTATAAAAATATATAGAAATAA
The DNA here is from genome assembly GCF_006229205.1 of Suricata suricatta. Taxonomy (NCBI): domain Eukaryota; kingdom Metazoa; phylum Chordata; class Mammalia; order Carnivora; family Herpestidae; genus Suricata; species Suricata suricatta. Next base: position 117,522,287 of record NC_043700.1, read on the forward strand.
GCCTTCTGAGGCATCAGATAATGAGCTATCCTCTCTTATGCTCTCTGGGAGACAAGGAGTGGAAAACTGTGAGGTTTAAGAAACCCAAAATATTTAGATCCCTAGAGGTCCAGATAGTAAGAACATATTCCAAGAGAAGCATTTACCAAACTAGTTCTTGAAAGATGCTCTTCGGAAAAGCAAAGAAAATGAATTCATGGAAAAGATTTTTGGAAAACACTACATGATATATCTGCTATTTAGATTAATGATTCGATAGGCAGAGGCTAAATATGCCAAGAAGAACTACAGGAAAGAACTGGTTTAATTTTTGTGACAGAATAGTTTATGGAGGTCCTATTGCATTTTTACTCTTTTGCAATGTCCTCGTCTCCTCTTTCTGGCAAGTAGCCAGATGTATTCTGATTTCTTGTTTCTTGGTCCAAAGCAGAAGATTCTCTTCTCTTTCTCTCTTGGTGAAAGCCTAAAGTTATTAAAGAAAGGTTGAAAGTGTCCTAAAGGGAATAGAGGGCTTCTAATGGAGACATAAGTGAGAAAATTTCCGAGACTGAGAAACAGTCCTGAAATCTACAGGCCTTGGGAATAATAGGTATGCCTCTTACTCCATGGCATCACCTTTGACCCATTAAAAACCAATAGTAAGACTACATGGTAGGACTCTAGGGGTCCAGGGCCTTAAATTAGAAAAGTAAAAAGTCATGTGGCCCAAACTTGATATAAAAGTCATGGAATTATAGCCTAGCACAGGAGGTCACATGATTTAGGACAATGAGGTTGTGAGGAGTTACCATGCTGGATTGAACATGAACAATAATCCCCTTTTTGCTGAAACCTTTTAAACCACCTGTATTCTTGGGCAACCTGGGATTACAGGTGAGCAATCAAGAGACCCTGGTAATGGCTAATGTTGAGTTTCCTGCCAAACTAGCAGATGGATAGTTCAGTAATTGAATTTAACTTGTTTTTAAAATAGGTAAATATAATATTTCTTGAACACTTTGTTTATAAATTATGATTCAGTTCACTACATTATTTTATCTGAGTCCTCTTCTTAAGTAACAACATAATCACTAAACACATTTAAAGGATTCACATAGATTAAATGAGAAAAAAGCCTGTGTGACTACTATTTCATGAAACATATTTGGTAATTGAAACTCTGTAACACCCCTTGGAAGAATTTCTTGTGTTAAAAATGCATGTCACCATCGTTAAACAGTCCTCTCTACTGCAAAGGGCAGATGTACATATTCTACTCAGATAGCCGAAGGAGAGACCCAGCAGCTTGTCACTCTGATGGCCCCACTTATTTTTCAAATAACTCTAATATCTGAGAAAACTGTTGTCCCTGCTGCCAGCCTGGTTATGAGCATCTTCATGGGCTCGGCAAAGGATGCTCTTTGCTTTGAGGTGCCCTTAAAGCAGAGAAATTTTAGTAGGGAGCTTATGAGTAAAGCTTAAATATGTCCGAATTTATAGTGAACCAAATGAACTCTGGAGCTAGACTTCTGGATTCACATAATTCATATATTAGCTTTGTTGCTTATTTGGTACAATCAGGTTATTTCAGTTTTTTAAAATGTATAAAATAGGAATCATAACAATACCTACCTCATAGGATCATTATGAGAATTAACATAGTTATGCAAGATGCTTAGAGAAGTACCCAGCACATATTAATTACTGTGTGCATTTTAGTTATCATGTGCGCCTGATTAGCAAGTACAAAATAAATTACATCATTTCAGAGCATTATGTCTTCTTTCTATGCTTCTCTTTTTATTTCAGACTCTAGCGCAAAATAAAAATGCCTGAAGATATCCTCTATAATAATCATATAAACTAAATCTAAATTTACATATTTTTGTAATCAATATTATTCAGTATTCTGGATAAAAGCTGTACTCTAGATAAAAGCAGACAATCAAAAGAAATATTCATTTATAAATGCGGATGCATAGATGGGTCTTTCTATGAGTAAAATTTAAAATTAAATCAGTTGGTATTAAATCAAAGTCTGGAAATCTTCTGAAATACAGTTCAAGACTCCATCAGTGGAAATCACATTTCGAGGAAGGAATGAGAGATTCTGGAAACTATTTAACACTTTACAGTGCAGGACATCATCGCAGACACAGTGGTACAGGTCTGTACTAAGTGTGATGCATGGGGAAAATTCCCAGCTACTGATCTTCAAATGTGAATTTTTACATGTGAATTGATTCCTGTCTATTACGCTGTGTGGTAAAACAATGAATGATGTGGATTGAGCTTACATTTGTTCTTTGCTGACTGTATCCATTTGTAGCTTTTTTTATTTTCTTTTAAAACATATTTTTCCCAAATTTGAACATACACCACATGTCAGAAAAATAGGATAAACTATTCTGTTTATAATATATTCATTCATTATGCATTATCCTTTCACAACCTAGTAATGAAATTAGAAACAAACATATATGTGGTCTGCATAAATGCAGATGACCCACATTTTCATTCCACTCAGGACTGCTGTCTTTGTTTTCCTTGGTCCTGATTATGTCTTTCAGCTTTTAAGTTCTGACAGCACTCAATGCAATTCAGAGAAAGGCAGTATTATTTTTTTTTCTTAATTGTGGCTTACCATTTTAGCTATTGTTAAATGTATAGTTCTGTGACATACAGTATATCACATTGTGAAACCATCACTACTACCAATCTCCAGACCTTTCTCATCTTCCCTAACTGAAACTCATCAAACACTAACTCTACACCCACTCCACCACATTGCCCATGCATTGGCAATGTGGCCACCATTTGACTTCCTGTCTCTATGTATTTGACTACTCTTGTACCTTTATAAGTGGAATCGTATAATATTTGTCCTTTGGGGATTGGTTTATTTCACTTTGCATAATGTCTTTTAGGTTCATCCATTTTATAGTATGTGTCAGAATTCCCTTTATTTTGAAGGCTGAATAATATTTCATTGTGTGTGTGTATATATATATATATATATATATATATATATATATATATGCTACATTTGTTTATCCTTTCAATGGATATTTGGGTTGTTTCCACCTTCTGGATGTTGAGATTAATTACATTACAAACATAGGTGTTCAATTCTATTTGTTTGTATTTGCAATTATTTTGAGTTGGAATCAGAAATAGAATTGCTGGATCATATAGTAATTCTGTTTAAATTCTTGAGGCGCCGCCATATTTTTATCCTCAATGTCAGCACCATTTTATGTCCTAGCTAGTAATGAATGCATAAAGGACCCAGATTTCCACATCCTCACCAACAACTGTTAACTTCTGGGGCTACTGCTATTGTTGTTATTTTATAATGGTCATTCTAATGGCTGTGAAGTGGTATGTCATTGAGGATAAAAACAATACTCTTTTTTGAAACTTATTTTGAGAGAGAGAGAGAGAGAGAGAAGAGGGGAGAGAGAGAGAAACAGAGGGAGAGAGAGCAAGCAGGGCAGACGTACAGAGAGAATCCCACCCGGGGCTTGAACTCATGAACAGTGAGATTATGTCACTGTTCAGCAGTGACCAAGAACTGGATGCTTAACTGACTGAGCCACCCACATGCCCCAAAAGCAATATTCTTAATGGTTAAGATTGTAGACTCTGAATTAAACTGCCTAATTGGAATTCTAGCCCTTATTTGTACCTCTTTTGTTCCTCATTTTTCCATGTATTGTGTGAGGAGAATATCTTCGTTACAACATTATTGTACAACAAATATGTTAACATCATAAATTACTCAGAATAGTGTTTCACACAGAATAAGCATGTAAATATTATTCAAGTATTAGCTTTTATTATTATTCCATGTTTAAAATTTTTATTTAAGCTTTCTCTATTTCTTTAATACTCATCTGTTTACTACTGGTCTCAACATTTGCTCTATACCAGTTATTGCCATATTTTTCTATTTTAGAATTTTTGGAATCTCTTTCATAATGGATTATAACATAATTTCTTTTACAAATCTACTTGTCTGAAGCCATTCTTATTTTTCTTATAATATCCTTTCCTTTTTTTCTCCTCCAAAACTCCAAAACAAAAGTGTTTACCTCTAGACAGGCAGCTGTTTCTTGTTTTCTAACATTTTCTTCCATTGTTCCTTTTTATTCTAATTTTCTGTAACATTATGTAAAAATCATCTTCTTTATTTCCTCCATTTATTTTTTTTCTACTCTCCTTACTAAGTTCTACTTCCCTAAAGGTTCTAGGTGACTATTGGCTCCCAGCTCCCAGCTGTATTGCTTCTGCCAGCTCTGGGACCTTTTGCATAGACCGAACCTATTTTCCAAGGATGTTGCTTACAGGCCTGCTGCCCCTCACCATCCACTCTTGTAAACCCTGTCCTAACTTTTTATACTCCGCTTCCCAAAGTGTATCTCTCGCATGGACTTGGGAATGCTCATTCTCAGAGATGTGACCCCAAGGTAATTGCTCCTCTTTTCCATGGCTGCCATGTTGATCTCACAAAACCCCTCTGTTGCTTTCCTGGAGCTCAGAATGTGTCATCACTCAATTTTAGCAGTTTCAAAGTGTCTCTAAAATTCACAGTTCCATTTCTGAAAAGAAGAAAATTCCCTTTCTGGGGCAAATACTATTTTCTCTCCTACTTCCTAACACCTTAATTACAAAAAAAAAAATCGGTCACTAAGGTCATCCCAAATGAATAATAATTATTAAGTAAATACACAGAATTCACAGAAAGTTTCTTGAAGAAATCCTCCAAATATCTTCTTTTTGCCTTCAAAATAGCAGTCCAGGCATTTTTCCCCTCCTACTTATATAAATAGCTTCATCTAAACCTTGCCAAAGTACCAATGAAGCTGTTTCCACTAGGATTGCCCCCACCTCACCCCTGATTTGCCTGTGAGTAATGCACTCACCTGTCCCTAAACCTCCTCTACTTCTCCCGAACAGAAGAAACTGCAACCTGCAAGCCCCCACGACCCTGCTCTGTGTTCTATCATGCATTACCTATTTCTGAGCATGTCTTAGTCCTACTATAAAAAACTGAGCTCCTATTTTGGTGGGTAAATGTCTCTTTAGTTTTTATGCACTTCCAATCCCTGTATAAATTGATAGAAAAAAATGGAAAAAATATGTGATAGCAAGACATATGTAACATTCTTCCTACTATATATATTGCCTTTAATTTGCTTTTAAAATGGTTTTTGAAAAACAATAATTAAACAGGTACACATCACAGATGTTGTGAGTTTGGTTGCAAACCACCACAATAAAGCAAATATTGCAACAAAGCAAATCAAATGAATTGTTTTTTATTTCCAGTACATACAAAAGTTACATTTGCAGTGTATTGTAGTCTAGTAAGTGTGCAACAACGTTATGTCTGAAAAAGCAATGTACATACCTTAGTTTAAAAATACTGCTAAGAAAACGCTAACCATCATCTGAGCTTTTAGCGAGTCCTAATATTTTTGCTGGTAGAAGATCTTACCTTGATGCTGATAGTTGCTGACTGATTAGGGAATGTTTACTTAAGGTTGGAATGGCAATTTCTTAAAATAAGACTGCATTGATATTTATCTTAGCAATTGTCCCTTCCTTTCATGAATGGTTTCTCTGTAGTGTGCGATAATGTTGGATAACATTTTTACCCCCAATAGAACTTTTTTTTTTTCAAAATTGGAGTCAATCCTCTCCAACCCTGCTGCTGCTCTATCAGCTAACTTCGTGTAATATTTTAAATCATTTGTTGTCATTTCAACAATCTTCACAATGTCTTCACCAGGTGTAGATTCCATCTCAAGAAACCACTTTTTTTTGCTCCTCCATAAGCAGCAACTCCTTGTTCATTAGAATTTCATTATGAGTTGCAGCAATTCAGTCACATCTTCAGAGTCCACTTCTGATTCTAATTCTCTTGCTATTTCCACCACATCTGTAGCTTTTCCTCCACTGAAGTCTTGAAATTTTAATCTGTAAAAAGCATAATACCTCTGAAGTGCAATAAAGCAAAGATCAATAAAATGAGGTATGCCTATCTATTTAAATTGTGAATGTAGAGGATAACAGTGTTATGAGAATTTCATAAATGAAATAGTGTACATGAGAACATTTTAATATATACATATCAAAAGAGACAAGATTCTGATTAATAGTTTGCTAGACTTATTTGTAATGCACAGCTAAGGTACAATATTCCTAATTTTGAATAAATTCAATAGAAAGCATTTGAACCATATTTTGCTTATTTGTTTTAGACTTGTCTATAAATAATGGCAACATTTTAAACATTAGATAGTTTTTGTTCCTTACATGAATGTAGGAAGTTCAGAGTTGGAATGGCTACTCTGTGATCATCATGGGCCCACACTCACTCTGTTTTAGAAATCTCTGTTTTAGAAATCCTTCACCTCAAACATGTGGCTTTTATCTCATTATCAAATATGATTTATTTGCTTCTGTCAAGATGTCTACCTTCCATTCAGCAGAAAAAAGATAGGATAATGGGAGGTTGTAACCTGTCTCTTGAAGGACATTTCCTGAGATTGTGCACATGATTTCCATTTCAGTCTCATTGTTCAGAACTTACTTATTTGACAACATCTGTCTGCACAGGAGGTCTTCTGTCTAGTCCCAAACTGAGGCTCTTCTTGTGGTAGGAGAAGAACAAGAGGAAGAAGAGAAAAGAAAAGAAAGAGAAGGGGGAGAAAGACAAAGAAGAGGAGGAAAAGAAGGACAAGAAGGAGAAGGAGAGAGAAGAGAGAGGACAAGGGGAGGTGGAGAAGATAGTAGGTAGAATAGACCATGAGAGAGCCAGCTGTCTCTATACATAGTGAATAGATAGAACCAAGACTAAGGTCATTTTGCTACCTATATACTCCGTACTTGTAGGCTTAGGAAAATTATTTAATTTTGGATGTTGGAATTTATAAGTAATGTATTATTCCAAACCAGGAGTATCCAAAGGTCTATACATGGATTCAGATTGGGCAAGTCAAAATGAGAAAAATAAGGACAACACAGTAAGATTTTTAAATTATGAATTACCCCTTTACTTGGTTTTTAAATGTCCTGCATAGTGTGCAGTTTTAGGGAGAAAAGAACATATTTATTGTTGCTTTTAAAAAGTTAATACTTTAAATTGGACAGTATACTACATTTTAGGATTGTCTCTTTTCACTAAGTGTAATTCCCTGGAGATTCATCCAACTTGCTGGGTATTTCAAGGATTCACTAGTTTTTATTGCTGAGTAGTATTCCATGGCATGGATATGGCATAGTTTGTTTACCTGCTTGCTTATTGAAGGGCACCTGGTCATTCCTACCTCATGAATGTCACAAATGCAGCTACTATGGATGTTTTCATACAGGTTTTTGTGTGAACATTAATTTTCCTTTCCACCCCTACCCCAGGAAGAAATGCTCAAGAGTTAAATTGCTTTCTCATGTAATACTTGTATGTCTAGTTTTGTAAGAAACAGACAAACTGTTTCCAAGAGTAGCTATGCCATTTGACATTCTCACAGGAGTGTGTAAGTGATATAGTTTCTTTACAGTCTTGCTGGAATTTGGTGTTCGCTATTCTTGATGCAGGGAAGGACGTTTTTGGAACAAACAGCCTGCTGGTGTTTAGAAGAAGGGAAGTAAATTCTGAGAAGGCTTCTGACTTCTTTCTCTTTTTTTCAAGTGTAAATACATTTGAGCTTATTATTGGGAAATGTTTCTGTATTCTAAAGTTGACATGATGTAACTAGCTTCATAGAGCTGGAATTTTTGAATTGTGAAGACCAAATCTTGCATTTAAGCATTTTTAACTCACTCATTTCCAAATATATACTGAGAGGATCTTCCTACATAAATATCACACAAAATATCAACTAACAGATTTAGTGGTAACTATTGCCATAAAAAGGACAGATCTTGCAGTTGGGAGAAATCCTGGCCCAATAAACAAGCAAGCTGAAAATCCAAGTAAATCCATGATATTAAGAAAACCTCAAATCTTTTGCATAATTATTTCTGATGACTGTGAAACATGAAAGAAAAGTCAAATAGCCAAAAATGATAATTAGGGATGCTCAGTGTGCCAAATTTCAATAAATACTGCAAGAACTAGATAGGTTCCTAGAATTGTAGAACTGATATAATAAAATCAGTGGTTTAAGGCAAAATGACCATTTTTATCATTTTAATTGGTTATTTTTTTAAGAATTAAAACAATGTAGAAATTATATCAACAAAAGAATTTGAGAATATATCTTCAAATATTACCTTCAAATTTTAGGAAACTTTTTCTACATTAAATGACTGTACTTAGCAGTCACATATTTAACTCAGTTACTCCTTCTGCTCCAGGAAGATTTACTCTGCAATCTGGACACTATTAAGATTATTTCCTGAAATTTTTAAAAAATTAAGTGCTGAGAGGCACCTGGGTGGCTCAGTTGGTTGAGTCTCCAACTTTGGCTCAGGTCATATTGCGGTGTGTAAGTTTGAGCCTGGCATCAGACTCTGTGCTGACAGCTCAGAGCCTGGAGCCTGCTTCAGATTCTGTGTCTCCTTCCCTCTCCACCCTTCCCCTGCTCACACTCTCTCTCTCTCTCTCTCTCTCAAAAATAAACAAACATTAAAAAATTTTTAAAAAAAAATCAAGTACAGATGTAAAGAATGATTAGACTATCAGAACTGGAAATTAACAACATAGTTTTACTGCACCTGTTAGCAGTAATTCAGTGCTGTTGGTCCTATTTTTCTACTGAGGTCTGTCTTCAGAGACATGTTCTTGGATATTTTCCTTTGTCTCTAGTCACATCTGAATCTTCTCTAGAAGTTTCTTATACTCTACCTTGCATTGTAGAATTAATCAGAAATCTTTTTCAGAACTTTTCTCTTGTACATATTTTCCTAGGTTTTCATGCGTTCCTATGGAGTAAGCTGGATTTCTCAACATTCTATCACCTCGACCTCTCCTTTAAACCATACATTCACATATGAAAATGTTAATTGGCATTTCTTCTTGGACGTTTCCCATACATCTCAAACTGAATATCTCAAAATAAGAACTATCAATTTTACTTCTCAAGTACATCCCAATCCACTCAGTTCTTCTCATTTAACTAAATGGCATAAATACTCATGTGGTCACTCAAAGAGGAAATCTTGGTATTTATCTCTCTTCCTACTACTACCTCACCTTAGCTGGGCCATATCAGTTTTTATCACACAAACATTTATGAGGCAGTCCACTTGTCTCCATCTTTAGCATCGGCACCCCACCCCAGCCACAACTTGCATCACCTACAGAACTGAAACAGCTTTCCACTGGAGTTCTCATGTCCATACTTGTCAATCCCTATCTATTTTCTAAATCTAAGTATAATTGGTATATATCATTATATTATTTTCAGGTATATAATGATTCCATATTTATATCCAATTTATTTTTAATGAAGCAGCTAGAAAAATCTTAAAACCTAAATCAGCTTTTGTCAACACCGTGATTAAAACAAATATAATCTGCCTTTTAAAAACCCTGGTATAGACCTGATCTGTATACCTTTACATTTCTAATATATAATTCTACTTACCTCCACACCACGCCAGACTCCTTTCAGTTCCTTGAACATGTTGAGTATCCTTGTGCACACAGATTCTTCTCTTTGCAACATTTTTTCCGTTCTCCTTGCATGTATTGCAGATATATTTTTGTGCTTCAGTTTAAATTCTTCTTTCTCAGAAAGGCCTTTCCTACTCACACTATTAAATCAAAACTCATACTTTTCACTATAAGGACACCCATTTTGTTTTAATAGCACTTGTGCTTACTTCTAAGTTTCTCATTTTCTTTGTTCTGTTTTGCTCCCTCAATAGACTGCTAGTTATTTCCACAAGGAAACAGTTGTCCATGGTCTTATTTCCCATTGTGTCCTCAATACCTACCTCATTTTTAGAATATAAAGAATAAAAATTTATAAAAACTTAAGCATTAGAAATAGGCACCATTGGAAGGGCAAGGTATCTAGGAATTTGAAAGATCCATTTGGTTATTGAAGTAAGTATAAGAGGACTTACCTATAAATGATTAGAAGAAATACAGGAAAGCAAGAGAACTCATGGAAGTCAGAAAGCTAGAATTAGGCAGTGACTCAGAAAGATGTTCTAGTGGAAGCAGAAGGATTTGGCATTATATAAGAACATCAAACCTTGTAACTGAAAGATTAAAAAAATACTGCATTATATGAAGTTCTAGAAAGTGCTAGTTAAGGTGCTGTTTTCTGAAAATGAGTTCCAAATTCAAATTATTAAGATGGTAGGCAGAATTATTATTATTATTACTATTATTATTATTACTTGATGATAAGGAACCAGAAGATACCCCTGGCATTAGAACTTTGACTAGCAGAAAGAGTGGCCTAATGTGAGTCACTGAATATTTCATTTAGTGATTCCCAAATTCTACTTGACTCTGAAGAGGAATTTTCCTAGTACTTGAAAGATGACATGTGAGCACTAAATATGCAGGCATGGTTTTATGAATTTGAGCCAGCATAGCCTATTTAACACACAGATTTTAGGATCAAATGGACTGAGTGTGATTTAAAGTCATATATTTAGAATATAGTAGGCTTTGGAAAGCAGTTTATGAGACTTCTTATACTTATTTTATAAATCATAAACTTTAGATAAAATATTAGCTTCTTAGAATTGTTGTGGAGAGTAAATTCTTAGCATATATCAAAGGTTTACCGTGATGCATAGCATATTGTAATCATTCAGTAAATGGTGGTTACTATCATTCATGTTTTAGGTACTGGCAGAAACGAATAAGAATAAGATTAGCAAGGCTCTATCTTGCCTCTTGCTGCTACCTGCTCTCTATCTCCACATTCTCCCACAGTAGGTACTTTGGCTTTGCACAGCAGGTGCCTTATGGCAACATATATGTATGAGAAAGAAGACCTATTCTTGTCTATTCTAGAGATGTGCTCCTTAGTCTTCCTGAAGATATTTACATGGAACATGCAGTGATTCACTCTCGGAAATTAAATAGTGCTCTGTGAGAAAACTAATCATTATAGAAAAATCATGCAGTGTGTTAAACACTGTATATTACATTAAACTGCAGTGGAATAGATTACTTGTTGAGTATTACTATTACTATAGATTACTGTTTCTTCATTAAAAAAGAGTAAATGAGCTTTTAACAAAGGTTTTGTGGATTGTTTAAAGTCTTAATAATAGTCAACTGCAAGTAAAACCAAGGATGAGTGAATCTCAGTATGGATGGAATTATTAAGCATACAGCTATTATTCTTTGGCATTCTACACTAGCCAACATTTAGATTTTATGGTTTATATTCATTCAGAAAGAAAAGCTCTCAAGCTTCAAGAGATAAAGCATAATATAAGTAGGTAAATTCAGAAACAAATGATCAAAAGCATCAGATGCAGGTGATACAGATTTGGGGAGTTCTTTAATCACAAAAAAAGAGAATTTAGGAGGAGATGAAAATGTTATAGGCATGAAGGTCACTGCCAAACATTCATGAGCAAGCATAAATACCACTTACAATGCTGCCAGCAGAAATGGCACTGGCTTCTCAGCAATAGAGCAAATAATATTGCCATAAGATCGGGAAAAAAGAAATCAAAGAAGAAAGTCAACAGAAAATTTTCATGCACACAGGTAATAAATATATTTTTCTCCCTGGGCTTGAATCTCAGAGGGCCATCATCATTGAGCATCCATCTTCATTACTGCTCATCAAACAGGGTGAATAAAGAGAAGGGAGGGAGGAAAAAAAAGAAGGGAGAGAGGGAGGTGGCAAGAGAGATGGAAAAGGAGGAAAGAGATGTGTGTTCCTAGATGCAGTTGAGGGGAGAGGCTAGACTGTTCTAGCAGTAGTAACTTATTTATATTCTCCTCTAACTCCCTACTGTATTTCTCCACTAACAAAAGTACTCATGTGATTAACTGATTGTGTCAAACTACCTCAGCCTAAAAACTACTACTAAATTCAAAGTTTTGATACCAGGTCATTTTCAAAAGGGAAGAAAATTGAATAATTTTAAGTCATATCCATTGATGTTTTTGAGAAGCCTAAATTTTATAATGTGGGAAAAATTATGTTTATCATCACTGTATCATATTACAGTAAATATCCAGAACTTTGAATTGTAAGAGAAAAGATGGAAATTATGTTATGATATATTTCTGTATAGAAATATTGGAAGAAGGTATGCATTTATGGTGGATATAAATGGTCCTGAATGTAAAATTAAGTATTTTTGAAATGGTGTGGAATATCTCTGCTTAAATGGTAATCTTCTAAAGGTTTAGGAGATGAAATGATACAATTTTAGGGTTCCAGGAAATGAAAGCAGAAGTCCATGGGAAAATTTTGTGAGTGCTTTATTCTACTATGTAGAAAATCATTAGTACTACATTCAGAAAACTAGAATTCATTAATTTTGCTTCCATTATATAGCATTCATTTGCCTCAATTATTTATGGATTCATTTTAAAGGTACAGAAATAACTTTGTATCTGTATGTGGCATAACTAGTTACAGAGAGATGGAAGGACACTGTATCAGTGGTAGCCATCTATGTTGGTAAACAGAAGCACAAAGTCTTAAGTAAAATAAGTGAAAATTAGGAGGTGATTTTAAATAGAATAAGTGGAATTTGTGCCTGAAAAATGAGGCATTGAGACAGAGTCAAAGCTCTGGTGAATCAGATGGGTGACCAGAGTGGCCTCAGTTTCAAGTTTGGAAGGCTCATTTATCCTCTTTGAGGATATCCTCTTTCTCAAATTGTAAGTAAGGTTAAAAACACTTTTTTATGAGGATTAAAAACAATGTATAGAAAACTCCTATACAGGATATAAGAAAATATATTATTTACTGCTCTGTGCATTGCAAATTTCCTAACGTTACTGATCCAAGCTCATGAAAATGCAGGAAGAATCATCTATTGATTATTGTGACAAATATTCTTTTTCCCCAGAACATTGAAAAAAAACAAAAAGATAATATTCTATTTAGAACCACTGCCCTGGTTCACAAGTCAGTCTCCTTCTGTATTCACTAACTTCTTCCATTTTAGATCAAGTAGTGGACAAGATTACTTGGATTCTGAGATGTAACTCTAAAAGGAATGGAATAAGCCCCAAAAGGGAAGGCAAACCACTTAGCAAACTAGGACGTGCATTTGTTCAGTCATAAGCATCTGAGAGGCCAATCACAAAGGATTCTGGTGTAATTGAGGAATCTTTTATATTCACGCATGCACTTTTTACTCAAATGGTTATCATATTCCGTAACATGGGGATTATTTAAGAACTTCCAGAGAAAGATCTGAGGGCACTCTTATCAGTGACTGGACCCGGGCTTCCATGCCAAAATGTTGCACTTTATTACATTCAAAGCCCCTGTCCTAGCATCGATGGGTTTCCTGATGTTTCAGTGATTTCCAGAAAGATAAACTCAAAGCAGTTTGATTTACTTAAAAATCTTCATCTAAAATGAGTGTGAATTTCACTTGAAACAACAGACAAAGACATTGAGAGATGCCATGTGGATAAGACTGGACAAACTCTTAAGTGTGAAGTATGAGGAGTAGCTCTTGAGAATAATATTTATATGGAGGAAAACTGCACACTATGTCTAAGCACCCACAAACTAAATATTTTTTCTCTGATTTACTTAAACCTTTTGGATACATGAAATATATCCTCAATGATTCACCAAATAAATAAGGTTTTTAAAGTTGCTTAATATTTTCTTGGAGGAAAACTAAACTCTGGCTATCTTAAAGGAATACAAGAATATTAGTCACATTTTATGGATATCTACATTATTATAGCCTGATGTAGCAAATAAAGGTAAATATCAAGAAAGTTGTGTGTGTTGATGTGTGTTTGTGTGCATGTGTGCGTGTGAAAACAACTTAGGAAGGAAAGCCTTACACCACAGAAACTGAAACACATTCAAATGTGCAGAAATTCTAGGCTCCAATCATGATTATCTTTTTTTTACAGTTGAAAAGTTAAGAAAGAGGTGAACAGTGTCTATTTCTTTTGGGTTCTGTAAGTAATGATGGAATATAGCAGATGTATCAGCACAAAGCAAGCATGACTGTAAATCTTTTAAGCTCTGTGGTTCATTGTTTCAGGGCACTCCACAGCAAGAGTCACTTTTAGGATTTAAAAAGTTAGAAACCCTATATAATTTAAACAGTGTTTTGAACAGTTTATTGCAAGAATCATTTTTAAGTCTTAGAAACAAGAGGAGACTATTTTAATCCCTGAAATTCTTCAAAAGAAAAAAAATAGGAAGATAACAGAAGTAAAATTGTTAGCTGGGGTGTGCCTGGGTGGTTCTCAGTCAGTTAAGCTTTGGACTCCAGCTCAGTTCATGATCCCAGGGTTAGTGAGTTTGAGCCCCACATTGGGATCTGTGCTGACAGCTTGGAGCCTGGAGCCTGCTGCGAATTCTGTGTCTCCCTCTCTCTCTGCCATCTCCCACTTGTACTCTCTCTCTCTCTCTCTCTCTCTCTCTCTCTCTCTCTCTCTCTCTCTCAAAAATAAATAAAACATTAAAACAAAAAATTGGTAGCTGGGATATTTTCTATTTGTTATATTAATGAGGAGATTATACTCCCTGACTTCCCACTCTCTCTAATTATAAACAGTAGACCATCTCCCTAAAGTTCAAACTTCATCTAATCGTAGAGCCACTGTGTATAAATGTTAGAAGTCACATCTACAACAGCATGGTTGGGTCTAGAATTAGTCTGTCTGGAGCTACCAGATATTTTGCATGAATGAATTGATCATCTGTGTACCTTACAATAGCAACTTATTTTATGAATCTGAAATATTATCTCAATTCTTATAAATAGCCTTCTATGGAAGCAGAATAATAGTCCTCCAAGATGTCAACTTCCTTATCCCTAGAACCTGTGAATGTGCTGTGTTATATGACAAAAGAGGAATTAAGTTTACAGATGGAATTAAGGTTGCTGATCAGCTACCTTAAAATAAGGAGTTTATTTTGGGTTACTCAGACTGGTTTAATGTAATCAGGTGTGCTTTTCAAGGGAAGAGGAAAGAAGAAGAGTCAGAAGGAGATGCTATCTTGCTGAAGACTTGGCCTGCTCCTGCTGGCTTTTAAGATCCAGCTATCTGGATGTCATCTCCTTCTTAGAAATGTAAGCAATTTCAGATCAGATTCAAGTTTAAGATGCAAAGCAAGCCAGGGAGAGAGTCAGAAATGCAGGTCAATCACTTGATATATGGCATGAGCTTAAATGACCCACATTACTTGTGTGTATCCAACATTCATGCTACATAAGATAATTTAGTTGACTGGGACAGATCGTCACCCACTAGTTGGATGAAGTTCTCATATTCAGTTGTAACTATAGCTTCTTCAGAAACTTCATCTTGATGTAATTAATTGTGGCATGATAGCACAAATGGATTCCTGTTTACACACATGGCTCAAACAACAGCCACATTATTCATATATCGGTACATGGACCAGGGTGTATGCTTTGCTCTCATAGATACCTTGAGATGTGTTGCTGGAAAGTGTCATTATGGATAAACAGAAGCAGGGAGAAAGAAGTTTGGTAATGTAGATCCAATATCTTTTCTACTACTGTTGGTTTGAGAGAGGTCAACTGGTGAGGGCATGTTATGTGGCAATATGAAGTTCCATACTCCTGAAAATTAGTACTGCTATCCATCTGGTATATCTTTGAGGCACTCAGACAAAACTTTCTGGGTACTGTTCTGTGCTAGGTCCACTCATTTAGCTCTGTGGTTCCAGATCTTTTGAATCCATCACCTTTTTCCTACTTTCAGATTAGCCTTTATTAAAACCATAATTAAAGAATGAAAAAGAAATAGAATAAATATATCAAAACACACTAAGATAGTTTCTCTGTCTCTGCCTCTCTTTATCCCTGGTTAAGGAGATCTTTGTGTTATAAACAAAACTCTGTTTTCTGCTTCCCAGCCAGGAGGGGGATATTATGTACTCAATCTTGAGGATGTAAAAGGGTGTATAATGTGTCAATTGGCTTCTTGCAATAAAGTAGATGAGAGACCAAAAAAACCCAAACAAAGGTCAAGTTTTTATGCCATAAAAGATTATATATTCTTATGTCACTACACTCTACTGATATCAATCAACTTTAGATTCAATAGAGAACATTTACTTATTAGGAACAAAACATGATGTGCATTTAGCAGTTAACATTCTTGGATATGGGTGATGGTAAAAGTGTGACCCAAGGACAAATGTAATCCAAATGCAACATTCTTCTCAGTCAATGCTCCCCTTTCTGGATAATTACATGTAATAGGTTTCTCAAAAATAGTCAATATATGTATATTATTTGAGCCTTTGGAACATAATTCTGTCACAACTGAGAGACACCCTTTGCAAAACAAAATGTATCAGTCTTTTGTTATTTGTTTCTATATTAGATTCTTCATATTACTGTGTTCTAATAATATAGTCTAGTTATGTGATAAGTATCTGACAATAGCATTTTGTGAATTGGCCTAGGTTATGGTAAAAGAGGAATATGAATAAAAGTAAGGCATACCACAACATTTGTATGTTTGTGGGAGAGCAGTGTTTTATATTTCAGGTATAGTAATAGCTACATTATTATCAACCCAAACAAAATAGCTTAAAAAAAACCTTTTAAAATGACATAATATATTAATAATATACTTTAATTTCCCAACAGAAAGATCATACTAAATATTTACATACTTCCAGGATACATGTTTAGATATAGCTCTATAAAATTGTCTTTTTTTTTGACATAGCCAGAGAACATTGAAGCTAACATCCAATCTTTTCTTTATTCTTGGATATCTCATATTAAAATGGAAGACCGTTCTCTGTTTCTGAGCAAACAAGTAATGGTGTCTGAATCATTATCTTTAAGCCTAATAAAATTTTATCTAGAACTAAATTTTCCTTCCATAATATATAAATAGTATTATGTAATTATCAAATTTAACCTAACAAAATTAGTTAAATCCCAAAATTAACCAAGCACGAAAATGTAACAAACTTAAAAAAATATTATTTGGAAAGGTTTACTTCCATTTTTATAGTGAAGTCAGTGATTAAATAAATGTGTTGCTATTTAAGTAAACATACTCCTTTGTAAAGTGTCAATGTTATTCTAGAGTAAAAAAGATAAGAAAATCATTTATTTGCCTGGCTTTATCCATGGCTACTGGGAGATTCTATCTATAATTAAATTAGACTAAATTAAACAACAAATATTGAATGAGTACTTATTTAGAAAACTGTGTAGACACGGAAGGCAACATAAATATGACCAACCTGATCATGTAGTAATAAAAGAACATACACCCTTACTGACTTGGTTTTTTAAAAAATACACAAAGGCCCCTAAGTTGCAAATGCCTAAGAAAGTTGGGCTCATGGACAATTTCCAGAACCAACCTTTGTACCAGTTTGTCATATGCCAAAGCTCTCCATGTTTTATGTTCCTATTCAGTTCCTCAACCTCATATTCTTTTTTTTAATCTCCTTGGATTATAGCAGGTGCTCTTCATGGAGACTCCACATCTCCACAGACCTAATGACAGGTTTTTTTCCCTTGGGACTACCTAAAGCTTTTCATAGCTGGTTGTTGCTCTGGGCACCTCTTGTGCCTTAGCAGCACAGGCCCCCTTGAAAGATATATTTTTAGAACTATCAGACATGGCTTTCAGGATGCCTGCTTTCCACTTTATAACTAAACAATTAAAAAAAAAACCTCTTTCCTATCTTATTTTTTCATAATCTCTTCATTTTACATATGACTATAATAAAGATCTCTAATTCTAAAATAATTTATGTTATAGTCTAATTGTTGACCAGGAAAGAAAATACAAAAAGACAGTCAATGAACTTAATTTTAGCCAATAGTTTAATATGTCATTTCTCCCCATCTCCTCCATTCAATCCTGATCTCTCATTAGAACTGAAAAATTAAGCAATAAGTAGTAGAAAGACAAAAAGGTAATGAATGAAATAGATTAAAAAATGAAATTAATCTACCCATGATAAGGGTGCCTGGGTGGCTCAGTCAGTTAAGCGTGGACTTCGGCTCAAGTCATAATCTCACAGTCGGTCGGTTCAAGCCCCACATCGAGCTCTGTACTCACAGCTCAGAGCCTGGAGCCTGCTTCCAATTCTGTGTTTCCCTCTCTCTCTGAACTTCCCCAACTTGCTCTCTGTCTCTGTCTCTCAAAATGAAATAATAAAGACATAATTTTTTAAACCTACTTATCATATTATCCTTCTCCTGATAGCTGAGATGACCATTTGGATTTTGATTTTAAGATATAGGGGTGCCTGGGTGGCTCAGTTGGTTAAGGCTCCAACTTCGGCTCAGGTCAGATCTCACGTTCATGGGTTCGAGCCCCGCGTCTGGCTCTGTGCTGACAGCTCAGAGCCTGGAGCCTTCTTCCGGTTCTGTGTCTCCTTCTCTCTCTGCCCCTCCCCATCTCATGCTCTGTCTCTCTCTGTATCAAAAATAAATAAAAACATTAAAAAATATATTTAAAAAAAGATATAATCTACTGTGCAGAGATTCTTAAATTTCAAAATGGATGGTTTCTCTCTTATTGAGGTCACTTAATTAACTAAAAAGGGCAAAAGTAGTGTGTAAGTCCTCTGATGCCCTACCTTGCATTCTTTCTCTTGTGTTTAAATGCACTTCTTACAGAAAGAGAAACCTATTTCATGTTGTTTATACATCTACCTCAGAGCAGTTAAATAGTGTTAAAATTCAGAATCAATTTTTTTTAGCCTAGGTAGCTGCCTAGGTCAATTTTCCCAAAGAGCTTAGAAGAATTTCTAGTTGATAAATTACTGAAAGTTTTGTCCTTGCATCTTTTCATAATAGGTTAATGAGGAGAGATGTTGCTCTTTTCAGAGCCACAACTTTTATATTGCAAATGATGTTTTTACACGTTAGTGTAAACAATTTTCATTCAGTTTTGTTTTAACTCACCTATGAGCCCCCAATTTCCTCCAATGTCATCATTAATGCTTTGAGAATTATTTTTTCTCTTCTATAGGAGGTTGAAATGATGGATAGAAAATGATGTTTTTCTCTTATTTTATCAGGAATCATATTTCCAGAGAAAAGATATAGATTTTAATGAGAAAAAATTGTAGAATCTTAATATTTAAAGCTCCATACTCTCACCAGAAGACGATTCAAATGTCACATTTCAATTGGAATTATTTTAGTGAGAGATTTAAATAATCAGTATTCAAATGGATAGCTTAAAATATCTGAGTATGGAAACAAATGGAATCCATTTACAAACATTTATGGAGCACTGTTTATGTGACAGGCACTGAGGAAGTCACTGAGGTATCATCATGAACAAGACAAAGATGATCATGTTCGTCTAAGGATCATAGTCTGGGGTGGAGCCATATGCAAAAGTTAAAGGACTAGCTGCTTAATATCACAGAGTCTTGGTCTTCTGATTTCTCAATACATTGTGAGTCACAAAATATTGACATAGAAGCATAGAAATAGCCAACATTTCTGGAGTATTTCCAATTTATACTCTGAAAGACCAACAACGGTAACAAAATGTAAAAAATAAAAAAAGATCAAGTTATAGAAGTAAGAGAAGTTGATAACATGCCCAAAGAACAGAGAAAGATCAGATAAGAGGTCTGTGAACTAGAGATTTAAGAGCAAAAATAAATGAAAATGAGAAAAGTTTAGCAAGTTGGCAACCAGGTAAGAGTGTCTTACTGAGTTGAATCTTAATCTTGATTTAGCGAGATAACCTGGTGGGTACTCTTCCATGGTAATGATTTCAAATCCTAATAAAAATAAATCAGTGGAAGGTGACCTGTCGTGTTTATCTGTAGCTCCATGGAAGTGCTTTCAAGCAGGTCATGGACCAATTCTGATGAAGGGGAAAAAGGACAGTCTGAGTGCCTATGGTGGAGTGTTCATAATGAAGAAACAAATCAGCCAGCTACGAATGAGAAATACCCATGGACAATAACTCATGGAATAAGTGGTTAGGCTAGAGTATTTTAATAGGACTCCTTAGATGAGGGAAATTTTAATTCCAAACAGATATACAATTTGTGTCTGTGTTAATAATTCATCCTGCATAATATCTTTAAAGAAACAAATGAGGTATATAATATAGGTGCAGAAAGAGCAAGATTTGTTTTGGACAAAATATGTAAAATTGGAGAAAGTGATCTTCCGTCCAATAATGCATTTCACATTTGTCTTGACTATAAACAAGGAATAGTATCTAAATCATACTGAATAATTATACGGATTATACATATACATTATATATGTCATATTATACACATATGTGTGGGAAAACAAAACATTCTTGTATGATAGAAGCCAGGCCAATGCTAATTATAACTTTATTCAACCATTTTATAGTGCACCTTTGGATACATTTTGTTCAATATGAGTAATTGACCTCAATTTACATTGCCTAAACAATTTAAATTTTGATAAAGATATATAATTATGTAATCTGTACTTATATAATAAGAGAACTACTTTGAGAATAGATAAACAATGACATTTTTCTTCTTCTGATCTGTGGTTTTTACTAAGCCATTTTGTAGAGATCATTGTGATATGTTAAACTGAAATGTTAATTCAAAATATTTCATTAATATTAGTAAACACTTCCTAACTTGGGTTCTTCTTCTCTATTTATAATTTAGGGTAACTCACACATTATTCTCATTTGACAATTCTCCATTTACTAAGAGTTATAGGTGACAAGGTAATATTGAAATCTTATAATAAGAGAAAAACTGATTCATTCATTTCCTTCAAGCAAATATTTACTGACAGCCTACTACATTATCAGGCAGTATTTCAAGTAAAAAAAATATGAAAGAAAACAAAAGCAGATAAAATCCATGCCCTTTTAGGGCTTATTGGTTAGTATGTCAGGGGCATATAGTGAATATCTAATAAATATGGTGATAAATAGTTACTTAGAATGAAGCAGGAAAAGGAGAAGAGAGAATGTGTGGAGGAGTGTTACTATGCGGCTGTGTTAGATAGGGAGGTCAGGGAAGACCTCATTAGAAAGTAACGTCTGGTCAGCGACCTGTTGTAAGTGAGGAGGTACATCATGAGATTATGCAAAGGCCCTGAAGTTGGAGGAATGGCCAGGAGGCCAGCGTGAGTAAAGGTGAATGCAGTAGAAGGTCAAGTCAAGAGGTCTTAGAGGCCAGATGGCATGAGCCAGAGAATGTCTTAGGCTTTTTTTTCTGAATGTGAGGCTAGGACTCTGGGGTGTTTTGAGTGAAGATTGATGTGTTTGCCCCTTTTTTTTTTTAAAGCTACAAACAAACCTTTATAATGGCTTAAAACATTTTTGGAAATGCTTCACTCTGAATTTTAAGTGAACTATATACTGAAGAATAATATACATACAGAAACGTCTATGAATCATAAATTTCCAACTTAGTTTTTGCAAAATCCATTTAATCATGTCACCATTATCCAAATTAAGAGATACAACATTTTGGTAATGCAGAGTAACCTCTTACCAGCCTCCCAGTTACTACTTCCTTCTTTCCCAGAGGTAACCAGTATCTCAGTTTCTTTCATTGTAGATTAATCACCCCTATATTTGAATTTCATAGAAAATGAAACCATGTAGTGTATACTTTTTCAGATCTGGCATTTTGCTCAGCATTATGTTTGTAAGATCTGTCCATACTTTCTCTCTCTCTCTCTTTCCCTCTCTTTTATGTAATGGTTATATGTTTTGTCTAATTGCTCCAAAGAGATACATAGTAAAACAAACAAACAAATAACAACAAAAAAACCATGCCACAATCCATTTATCCCTTCTACTGGTGATGAGTATTTGGGTTCTTTCTCATTTGAGCTGTTAAGAGTCACTCTTATTTTTTTTCTTCAATTTATTCTTTTTTAACTTTTTTTAAAAGCTTTTTATTTAAATTCCAGTTAGTTAACATACAGTGTAATATTAGTTTCAGGTTAGAATTTAGCAATTCATCATTTACGTATAATATCCAGTGCTCATCTCAACAAGTGTACTCCTTAATCCTCATCACCCACCTCCAGCAGCCCTCAGTTTGTTCTCTATAGTTAAAAGTCTATTTTTTAGTTTGCTTCTATCTTTTTTTCTGCTATATTCATCTGTTTCTTAAATTCTACACATGAGTGTAGTCATGTGGTATTTGTCTTCTCTAACTTATTTCACTTAGCGTAATACTCTGTAGCTTGATCCACATCTTTGCAAATGATTTTATTCTTTTATATACCTGAGTAATAATCCATTGAATATATATCACATCTTCTTTATCCATTCATTTGTTGATGGACATTTGGGCTCTTTCTATAATTTAGCTATTGTTGGTAATGCTGCTATAAACAGGGTGCGTGTGTCCCTTTGAATCAGTATTTTTGTATTCTTTGGGTAAATACTAGTGCAATGACTGGATTATAGAGACTCACTCTGTTATGAATATTACATACATGTCCCTTGTAAACATATTTACACTTCAGGAGTGAAAGAATTAGATCATATGATATGCTTTCCACTGCCGGTCGTGGCTGATGAAACAGGTACTGCCGGCGGCGGGCGGGGGGACTAGCGGCCCCAGCCTGTGGGTTACGAAAATTGGGCAGATAATCGTCGTGGGTCTTTCTCCTGAGGGAGGTTCCACTTTAGTAGAAAATACCAAAAATGTTCTAGAATATTGTGCCAACTTATACTCCTATCAGCTGTGTCAAGATGTAGTTTTTTTCCACAACTTTGCCAACAGCTGGTATTGTCATTATATTAGTTTTCCAAGGCTACCATACTAAAATACCATAGACTGTGTGGTTTATACAATAGAATTAATTTTCTCATAGATTGGAGTTTGGAAGTCTGCAATCATGGTATGCAAAGAGTTGGTTTCTTCTCCTTGATTTATACATGGCTATCTTCCCTCAAGTCTTTACACGGTCTCTCTCTCCTCAGTCTATTCATGTCAATATCCTAATCTCCTCTTTTTACAAAGACACCAGTCATACTAGATTAGGGCCCACCCTAATCACCTCATTTTAACTTAATTACCTACCTCTAAAGACTCTCTCTCCAAATAGTAATATTCTGAGATACCGGGGATTAGAACTTCAACATATGAATTTTGGAGGACATAATTCAGCTCACAATACTAGTTTAAAGCTTTAGCCATCTTGTTGGAAGTCATTTCACTGGGGTTCTAACTAACATGTACCTCATGACCATTGAAATTGAGTACCTTTTTACAAGGTTAGAAATATTTTAGATAACCTTTTTTGAGAACTGTAGGATTAATTCCTTTGCCCATTTTTCCATTTAAAAAATTCATTCATTTTAGGTGTTCTTTATATGTTCTGGATGTGAAACCTTTATCAAATATGACTTGCAAATAGTTTCATCAACTCTGTGGCTTAATTATTCCTCTCTGAATAGAATTTTTTGACAAATGGAAGTTCTTAATTTTGATGTGGTCCAAATTATCAGTCTTTTCCTTTAAGGTTAATATTTATTTTGTCTTGTGCCAAAAAAATCTCTGACTATTCTCAAAGCTATTAAAATATTAGTCTGCTTTCCATAAAAGCATAACTGCTTTACATTTCACATTTATTTTCTTAATCCAATTGTGTCTGATTTTGTTTTATACCTGTAGATATGAGGTTTGGTCACATTTTTTGTACTGTCTAATTGTTTGGTGCCATTATTAAAAAAATCATCCTTTCTTCACTGTATTACAGTAATTATTTGGCAAATTCAGTTAACGTATATGTGTGGGGTTTTTTCTCCAGTCTTTTCTGTTTCAATGGTCAATTCTTCTATCCCTGAGCCAGAGTCATTCTATCTTAAATTTTACTTTAAAATTCTTCGAATAAATTTTATTTGCCTCATAGTCTTTTTATCTATAAAGGTGAAGACAACTTTCACACATTCATAAATCATTTGATGTTACAAGTTCAACAATGTAGCATAAAACTAACAACATATGTTACAAGCAACCGATGAATTTGAAAATATTCTTATATATGTTATCTAGAGCTTCATGTTTTTGAGGTTACTTTTAACGATACATCTTGAGTTTACATTATAATATTCCCACAAAGTAATTGGGTATTATTTGTTCTGTTATATAATCAAGGAAACCAAAGCTAATTGCCTCACCTAATGTGAGATGAATCATTACTTAAAATTAGAATTCACAGTCCTTGTCTTCTCATTCTGTTGTTTAGCCAATGAGGCAGGGTGCCATTTTAGGTCATTAGTCTTCCTTAACAAAAGAGAAACCTGTGTTCCAAATGTTGTTCACAGATTCCCATTAACTCTTAATTCATAGTTAACGAAAATCTGAATTTCTTTACCAACTGGAATGTGCTTGGATGAGTCATACTTATGATGTAACATATTCAGTTATATCTGAATAATTTATTTGAGTTAAATAACAACATGTCACAGAATCTGAATGCAGAAAATTTCAGATTCTGTCTCTTTTCAATGATCAAATAACACTAATCACTTTTACCATCCAAACTGACATCTATATCTTCTAGATTATTTATCTTACTCCCAGGATTTATTCCAATGGTTCCATTTGCATTTTTATACACATCTCACAAGTAGTCATATTCCCTGTTTTGATCCCTCTGGATGTGAAATATGTCACTCTCTAACTCTGCCATATGCCAGCATCTGCCTTATTTCAACTTGTTTCTTCTCAATAGTAACCACATATTTCCTGCATTTATTTGGTTTTTGCACATTTCTCAATGTCAATTAAGTACTACTTAGACATTCTAACCAGTGCATGTATTTATGGGATCTTATGAGGATAGAAATAATGCAGTCCAAGACGTTGCATTCACTGGCAACTTTTTGCCTGACTGACAAGCTTAAAAAAATCCAATATACTTGAGAGATTTGTATATAAGTTGTGGAATTTGTATACACATACACACATGTGTGCGCACACACACACACATAATAATTGCATATTTTTGTACTTCTGTTATGTCATCTGTTATTCATCTATTTTATTTTTCCAATATATTTTTATTTTGCACTTACTTTTCTTTTTCTTCAGTCTTAACCTTTTTTTTTTGTTGAATTAAAAAAAAATTTTTGATTAAAATAATGGAAGGACTTAAATCTTACAATACCATTTTAATATAGCTACCATTAATTATAAACTTTTATTTGTTAGTTGGTTTTTTGCTTCTTATTATCTGCATCTCCAAACTTATTTTTGCTATAAAAATAATAACTCATCCAACACTTTTAAGAAATACCAAATACTATGGGAAATTCTATTAAAAGGAATTCAACATTTTTCATAGTAAAAGTGTGATGTGTAGTTCACCCTTGTTTAATTTAGCCTTAAAAATTTGAGATTCAATATTCTGTTTAAATATATGTTTAATGATGTTGAATAGTGTATGACTGTTGAATCCAGGAGATACCTGTAAAAGGATACCAATTTACTCGTAATAATGTTTCAGATATTCTGTGTATAATATCTGGCATGGCATAATGATTCGTAGAGTGAATAAATACTACTATTATGTTTACTGAGATAAAATATATATATGTATATATATATTTGACTGTAGAGTCTAAATTATCATTATATGGAATATGGTATTTCTATAAAGTAGAACACAAGACTGATTTGATGGTGTGTTTTCTAACAGTTAGAATCATACTGAATACATCAAACATACACATATACACACATACGTAGATACTACCCATTTAAAGACAATTTTCAATTCATTTGTTTATAAATAAATAGGAAATGATTTTTCTATTATAATAATGTCTACCCACTATGATCTATATAAAACCTCTCTTTTCCTATGTGGACTCACACTTTTTCATGGCATTTCAGTCTGAAACTGTGATTTTTTCAATAGTTATTCCTGATTAGAAAATTCTCATTGCTACCTCTAAGACTCAGTCAAGTCATTCTAAATTTTCTGTCTCATATTATATTTAAACCTCCTGCCTCACCACATATGATTGTTCTGCCACATGTTTCCTTTCCTTGTTCTGGAAAGTATCACTAGCATATATCTTAGGAAGGGGTAAAGAAAAAGGGAAATTTTCTACCTACTAAACTGCTCAAGAAGGGGTTGGTGTCCTGTCCCCAATTAGCTGTTAACTACTGGTCAAACAGTTGGGCTTCAGAAAGTAGAATTAGGTGAGTTTAGCCTACAGAAGTTTATCTAGAAACAAGTGGAGTCGAGGAAATAATACTGCTGTGGACACCTACATTGTTTCATCTCAAGCTGTATGAGCAATTCCTGGAGAGTGTCCCTTCCTTCCCTTCATGAATACTCCACTGTTTTTACTCTTTCTCCTTTATTTTCTTCTCTAATAGTATCTGTGAGTAGAGACAGGAATATTGGATCTGCAGAAATGACAGACTTCATTCAGTAGGCCCATACGAGGATGTCTGGATCTCTCTGAACTTAAAATATAATGTATTATAATGTATTAAGAAAGATTTTCTCTCAAGTAACAAATATAATTTTTTAAACATTTTATTTTTGTGGATTGATTAGCATGTTGGCTATATATTATTAGTCCTAATTTAGCAAAGTCATCTTTCTATGAAGATATTTTTATTTATTAGTGAATTTAACTATATCATAGGAAGGTCTACAAACTGTTTCACTCTCAGCACTTCTGACATCAATTGTGTGGGCTTTTTCTACATCGACAACCAATGGTCCAACTCTTCAGACACCAAATGGGAGTACTACAATTCAATTAAATTCTGATAGTAACTACCTGGAGTTAGACTCTACAGATTAAGAACTCAGTCCCACAAGACTGCCCTCTCTTCAAATGTCAGTTGCAAGTCCCAGGTTGTCTTCTGTACTACTAACCAACCAGTTATAAATTAGAGGTTCCCATAACCCACTCCTCAATTTATAATTTGCTATAATGATTTATAGAACTCAGGGAAACACTTTACTTATACTTATTTGTTTATCATAAAAATATTGTAGAGAATACAAGTGAACAGCCAAATGAAGACTATATCAGATGAAGACTACATAAGGTGAAGTCCAGAGGATCCCAAGTATAAGAGTTCATAACCCTATTTGCAGTAAAGCTTCTCTCTGTCCTGTGGTGTGGTTGCATTCACCAACCTGGAAACTTTCCAAACTGCATAGTTTAGGAGTTTTATGGGGATTTCCTTATTTAGACATGGTTGATTAAATTGTTGGCCATTGGTGATTAACTTAATCTCCAGCCTCTCTCCTCTTCCTGGAGGAGGTGAGAGGCGGACAGCTAAAAGTTCCAATCCTCTAATTGAATTTTAGTTTTTCTGAAAATCAGCCCCACCAAGAAGCTAACTATGGACCCCAGGCATAGTCATTTAATTAGCATACCAAAAAAATTATCACTCTCACTATGGAGATTCTAAGGGTTTTTAGAAGCTCTTGTGTGGAAACCCAGGACTAAGACCAACAAGTATCATGAAGCATGCAGAAAGAGAAAACTATTGTTCTTAACAAAAATAGAAAGTTTAATTTAAAATTGACCTAGAATTGACACAGATGGGGAAAAAAAACCAAGAACATTAAAACAGCTATCATAAATATCTTTTAAACATCAAAAAGGCTAGATGAAATACTAAATAAATAAGCTAGGGAAAGACATGAAAGAAATAAATCTCAAGTTGATCACTTAGAAATAAAAACTACAATGTCTAAGAAGAATAGTACAGTTAATGAGATTAATAGCAGATTAGATATGGTAGAAGGAAAGATTAGCAAACTTGTAGCAATAGAAGCCAGCCAAAGTTAAACACTCAGGGGAGAAAAATGATTAACGAAAGGAATAGAGCATTAGTACTTCAAATAGCCAGATATTCATGCATGTAGTGTCCTTGAAGGAGAGAAGAGGAGACAGAAAATATTTGTAGGAAGATTTCCAAAATTTTCCTAATGTGGGGAAAATAATAAATCAACAGATACAAAAAACTCACAGAACCCAAGCACAAGAAACATGAAGAAAACTACATCAACTCACACCATAATAAAATTGCTCAAACTCAATGATAAGGTGAATGTCTTTAAGCAGTGAGAGGGGGAAAAAAGATAGTAAATATGAGGAAAAGACATAAGGATGCTGGCAGCATATCCTATGCCTTGGGATAAACAAAATGTTAGTAGATTTCTCATTGGAAGCACTGCAAGCCATAGGCAACACAGCAACATTTTAAATTACTGAAGGAATTGATGAGGGAGCACAAGACAGGCTGAGGGCAATGTACAAACTAGCATACACACACACACACACACACACACACACACACACACACACACACACCCTCCCCCCAGGTGGGATATGTGTGATATTCCTCAGACACTACAGGCTGCCCAAGAACAAAGGAAAGGGAAGGAAACAAATAGTTAACTGATAGAGATCACAGTTATTCAGGACAGGAGTTGCCATCATTTCCAAATATGTTAGTAAATTACAAATAAAAGACTAATCTCTAGAAACTTGTACTCTCTGTTTCCTAGAACCACAACATCACCCCTCCATAGTGATATGAGGAACAAAGGCAAGAAGGAAATGGCAGGTAAAATTAAATTTCCTTATAACCTGCAACCCATTGATAAATACTTGAAGCTGGCAGAGTAGAATATTTCTTGAGAAACTCCCTACTGCCTTAATGTTAATGTTTTGCTAAAGGGAAAAACAACCTAAGCTTGACAATAGCTAGGCTTCCAGTACCTTGTGAATCTTCCTTAGCATATGAAAATCTCTTTAATAACTTCCCCTTGCCTCCCCCAACTCCTTGTATATAACCAGTCAATCTTCACAACCCCAGGGCAGTTCTTTCTGCCCACAGGTCCTGTTCCAAGCTTTGATAAAATCACCTGTCAGCACCAAAGAAGTCTTCAAGAATTCTTGGCTGTAGGCTGGCTGGCTGGCTCAGATCCCCCTACCTTCCCTCACCAGTCCAAAATCTCCTCAGGGATGAAAAACTCAATTTAGACATTCTTACCAAGAAAACATAATTTTCACAAAAAAAAATTAAATTTTTGCATACAAAAAATCTGAAAAACTTCACCACTTGTGGAACTACACTAAAATAAATATTAAAGTCACTTCTTCAAGTAGAAGAAAAATATCAGGTGAAAATTTATACTCAAAAGAAGGCCATTGAAATTGGTAACTATATGAATAAATATAAATATTTTGTATTATTTAAATGCTCTTAAAATTTTGACTATTTAAAAGGAAAAATAATAACAATATACTTATATATGGTTTTTAATTTTACATATATACATATATGTATATATATCTGTTTGTATTATCTGTTTGTATAGAACAATATAGAAATAATATCACAATGATTAGGAGAGAAATTAAACTTTACTATTGTATATTTCTTACAATATGTATGAAAGAGTATAACTTGTAGTTGAAAGGACACAGGTCTGAACCAAATTGACTCCATGACAGGCTTTAAGTTTCTCCTCTGACCTTAAAGGCCTAAGTTTCAGTTTCCCCGAAACTAACAGGCAGTTACACATTGCCTAGAGCAGGAGGGACCACCTTCGAGACACCCAATCAGGGAAGGTCAGCAACCACCCTCCACATTCCTAAGGACAGGCCTGTAGATGGAAACCACAGATAGTTACCTGTTG
The DNA here is from genome assembly GCF_006229205.1 of Suricata suricatta. Taxonomy (NCBI): domain Eukaryota; kingdom Metazoa; phylum Chordata; class Mammalia; order Carnivora; family Herpestidae; genus Suricata; species Suricata suricatta. Next base: position 117,552,053 of record NC_043700.1, read on the forward strand.
TTTAATACTAGATTAACGAGTTACTCACCCTACGTGGGGGTCCTTGGCCCACCCTGTAATTGGTTATTTTCAAAGAAACACTAAGTATCGTGATTGGGTCCCGCTAAAAGTAATGAATGCTCTAAACAAAATGTATAGTTAAAGTTGTTGCCAATGCTGTTATAGGATAATGATTGGATCACTGTACCTGTGTCTCAATTTCCTGTAACTCCCCCTTCCCAAGCCCCATAAAAGCCCTGCTCAGCCCTTGTTCGGGGCTCTCAGTACGGATCCACTGCGCTGGTGAAGTCTGTGAGCCCAAGCTTAAGCCCTGCAAGCTTAAGCCCATAATAAAACTGCCCTCTGCTTTTGCATGCATGACTCAGTCTCCCTGGTGGTCTCTGGTCTTTGGGGATATTGCAATCTGGGCATAACATAGTTACTTCAATATATTTAAAGGTTGACTGTGATAAGTTGTACATATATACTATAAATTCTTAAGCTCTCACTAAAATAATGAAACATGGAGATATATCTAGTTATATCATTTTATATATATATATATATATATATATATATATATACACCAAAAAACAGAATGATATTCTAAATAAATATCTAAATGATATTCTAAATCCAAAAGGAGATATATAAAAAGAGGTAACAAGTAGTAGAACAAATTAAAAACAAATAACAAAATGATAAACTTAATGGCAATGGGATCTATACACATACTAAAATTAAATTAAAAAACAGAGGTTTTTAGATTTGAAAACAAATCAAGACCTGACAATGTGCTACCCATTTAAAAATATTTTACTATAGAACATAAATGTGTTAATTAAAAAGATGTAAAATAACACCTCATACTAATACCAATTTTAAAAGACTAAAGTGGCAATATTTATATCAAAGTTGATTTTAGAGCAAAAGTGTTAACAAGAGTTAGTACATAATGATAAAAAAGTTAAGCAAGAGGACTAACAATTCTAAAAATTTATGTACTTAATATTTTCAAGATAAATGAATCAATAGCTAATAGACCTTTGAAAAATGGACAAATACGTTATCACACTTCTCTTCATAATTGATAGAAAAAGCAACAAAACCACTAAGCATATAGAAGATTTGAACAACATTTTATCAACAAAATTATCCCACTGACATGTATAAATACCCCACTGACAACAGCAGAACATATATAATTTATAAGATTCATATTTTTAAAAAGTAAAATTTTAATTTAAGAAAACAGTTTTATTTTTTAAAAATTTGCCAAGATAGATGATATTATTAGTTATAAAATAAGTTGCACTGGGGTGTCTGAGTGGCTCAGTCAGTTAAGCATAGGACTTTAGTTCAGTTCATGATCTTGAGTTTATGGGTGTGAGCCCTGTGTCAGGCTCAGAGCCTGTAGGTTGCTTTGGATTCTGTGTCTCCTTCTCTCTCTGCCCCTTTTCAATTCACAATTCTGTCTCTCTCTCAAAAATAAATAAACATTAAAAAAATTTTTTAGAACCCAAGTTGCACTAAATTTAAATTGATTTAAGTCATACAAAATATCTTCTGTGATCACAGTGGAATCGAATTACTACTGAGGGCTCCTGGGTGGCTCAATATGTTAAACTTCTGACCCTTAATTTCAGCTCTGGTCATGATCTCACAGTTTGTGAGTTCAAGCCCTGCATTGGGCCCTGAACTGGGAGTTTGCTTAGGATTCTCTCTTTCTCCCTCAAAATAAATAAATAAACTTAAAAAATTAGTAATCAACAGAAAGATATTGAGATACTCTCTAATGTGTTGGAACTGAATAGCACAATTCTAAACAACTCATGGATCAAAGAAGAAGAAATAGAAAGAGTATGTTAGAAAGTATTTCATGCTAAATGAAAGTATTCTTACAACATATTTCAAAATTTGTGAGATGCAAATAAAACTGTAGAGAAATGTATAACATTCAATGCCTGTATTACAACAGAAGAAAGTTACAAATTAATAACTTTATTTTCTACCTTAGTTTTTTGTGAAAGAATATGAACCCAAAAGTAAGTAGGAAAAGGAAGTAATAAAGATCAGAGTGAAAATCAATAAAAAATAGACCAAAAATGGAAAGAAAATAAATAATGAAATAAAAGTAGATTCCTTGTGAAGAAATATATAAATGAGTAAAAAAAAACACTGAGGAAAAAGAGAAAAGCTGAAAGAAAGAGAAGAGGCAAACTTTAATATCAGGAATAAGAATGATAACATCACTATAGATCACAGATTTTCTAGACATTAAGAGTAATATAAGAATATTATTAGCAACTTTATAACAACTTAGAGAAATGTTTAAATCCTTCAGAGATACAACTCTCAAAGTTTATTATAGAAAAAATACATAATGTAAATATCCCCATATCTTTGCAATAAATTTGATTATTCATTTAAAAATACTTTCCAAAAACAATCTCCAGACCAAAATGGTTTCATTTAGAAATTCTAACAAATATTTAAGTAAGAAATATACACAACATTTCTCTCAAAATTGAAAAGGATTAATTGTATTTTGTGACATCCTATATATATATGGTTTTGTTTTTTTCAAATTTTATTTAAATTCCAGATAAGGAACATACAGCATAACATTAGTTTCAGGAGTAGAATTTACTAATTCATAAATTACATACAACACTCAGTGATCATCACAAGTGCCCTCCTTAATCCCCATCACCCATATAACTCATCCCCCTGCCCAACCCCCAACAGCCTTCAGTTTGTTCTCCATATTAAGAATCTGTTTAATGGTTTGCCTCTCTTTTTTTGCCTTGTGTTTATGTTTATCTATTTGTTTCTTAAATTCCACCTATGAGTGAAATTGTATGGCATCTGTGTTTCTCTGACTGACTTATTTCACTTAGCCTAATACACTACATCATTGTAAATGGCAAGATTTCATTCTTTATAGGGCTGAATAACATTCCATTGTATATATATGTATATCCATATATATATATATATACCATAACTTCTTTACCCACTCATCAGTCGATGGACATTTGGGCTCTTTCCATAATTTGACTATTGTTATAGGACTGCTATAAATATTAGGGAGCTTGTGTCCCTTCAAAATCAGTATTTAAGCCCAATATTACTCTGAAGACAAATCAGATAAAAACATAAAGAGTGTAGATGGTAATTTCTAATGAACATGGATGCAGAAAGTCAACAAATTTTTAACACATCAAGTCTGAGAATATATAAAAAAGGGTAGGGGTTTCTTGGCTCAGTTGGTTGAGCATCTGATTCGGTTGTTGGCCCAGGTCATGATCATACAGTTCATGATATCAAGCCCCATGTTGGGCTCAGTACCAACTGTATGGAGTCTGATTGGGAATCTCTATCTCCCTTCCTTTCTCTCTACCCCTCCTCCACTTGCATTCTCTCTCTCTGTCTCTCAAAAAGAAATAAATAAACATTAAAAAAGGGATAACAGGGCAGAGCCAAGATGGCGGAGAGGAAGGGAGCTCTGTAAACTCCGTCCTCACCATTTATCGAACTGACAAGGATATTACGTTCATCTGCGAGAGCAGAAGGAGAAAATACGAACTCTAGAAGGAATAGAACCTCAAGGATACCTGAGTGAGTGGGGGCGAACGGGGGAGATCCGAGGACGGGCCAGCCCAGGACGGGCAGGGGAGGTAAGATCTCCAGCCCAACGTGGCGCAAGCGCGCAGCGTCTGAGAGACAAAGGGAAGAGACAGAGTCGGAACGCGCTCATAGAACTGTCTCTGGGGAAGAGGTATAGAACGCTGGGCTGCGCGTGGAGACAGAAACCCACTCCATAGAGAACTGCTGGGTAGCCGGAATCTGAACTCAGGTGGCGCCAGGGAAGGAATAGCCTCCAGCCCTAAGCCATCTCGGCGGGGAATCAGAGGCGTCTGTGGCTGTGAGAAGCAGCTGCGCTGGGGAGGCGCGCTCCCTGGCGGGAAGCAACCCGAGCAGCGACTGCGCCGGCGCGAGCAATTCCAACTTGGTTTTGGGAACGGGACCATGGACCGCATTTCCACGGCACACCTCGCCCCCGGCACGGACTGCGCAAATCCCGGGTCCCCACACGGAAAAAATAGGGCACACACCGACAGGACCCCCAACAAAGAGTCGGTGGCGGGTGGAGGCCCCGGGCGCGCGTAGAATGTGGGAGCTCCCAGCTCATTTCCAGCAGCGCACAGCGGCTTAAGCTGGGCTATCGGAAACTAAGAGAGACTCGGTTTTTTGCTTTTTGTTTTCTTCCTTTCCCCCATTGCAATTGCAATCCTGACTGGGGGTGGGGACGCCGCAATTGAGTCTGTGAAGGTGCGCACATCACCTCCTGCTGCTCATTTCACCTCAGGCAGGGGCAGAGCCTCTGAGAGCAGACTCCAAGACCTACCCCATCAAACCAAGCCTATCCACCAGGGGAGCTGCTGCCTGCTTTTTTTTCCCCCGTTTTTGATTTTTTGTTTTGTTTTTTTGTTGTTGTTTGTTTTTTTAATATATAAAAAAATTTTCTTCTTCACTAGTTTCGTACTTATTTCTTTATCATTATTACCTTTTTTCCTTTTTCTTTACTCAATTCCTTTAAATTTTACTCCTTATATTCCTTTCTCCTTTCTCCCTTACTTTC
>NC_043700.1:117556776-117580630 GCF_006229205.1 Suricata suricatta
GAGTGAAGTAAGCCAGGCAGAGAAGGACAGAAACCATATGTTTGAACTCATAGGTCTAGCAGGAAAACAAGAGAGACCTAATGGAGAACCAGGGGGAGCGGAGGAGGGAGATTGAGTTGGGGAGAGAGAGGGATACAAAACTTGAGAGACTATTGAATGCTGATAATGAACTGAGGGTTGAAGGGGAAGGGGGAGGGGGAAAAAGAGGTGGTGGTGATGGTGGAGGGCACTTAAGGGGAAGAGCACTGGGTGTTGTATGGAAAACAATTTGACAATAAAATATTATTGAAAAAAAAAACATATCCCTGAAGGAAAGTAAATTGGCAAAAGCTATCTGTAAAAAAATGGTCAACAAATACCAAAGGCCTTAAAATATCCCTACTCTTAATTCAGATTTTTGGGAATTTATCCTAAATATTACTTACAAAATACATGGAAAAAAACATTTGTTGAAAGATACTCACTGTTAGATTATTTAAAATACAAAATCTCTAGAATATAGGTAGTTAGTTGAATTATGGTGTGTTTGTTGATAAAAATATCAGGTGGTCATCAAAAATATGTTACAGTTTTTATTCATGTTGGAAAATATTTGTATTATATTATGTGTTTAAAAAGCCATACCAAATTATATATAATTATGATCCAAATTATATAAACTAAATTTTTCATAATAAAAGATGACATTAACCCCCCCAAAAAATAAAAAAGGGATAACATCATCATGTAGAGTTTATTCGATGAACACAAGGTTGGTTTAATGTTTAAAAATTGTTCATTGTTATTTATCTTATTAAAAGACTAAAAGAAAAAAGTCATGTGATAATTTCAGTAGGTACAGACAAATCTCTTGACACAATATAATAGACATGTCTGATAAAAACTCATAGCAAATCAGAAATAGAAGAGAATTTCCTTTACCTGATCAAGGGCAACTGCAAAAGAGCTATAGCTAACTTACTTAATGGTGAGAGACTGAATGCATTCCTCCTATGATCAAAAAAAAAAAAAAAACATAACAAGGCAAGAATGCCATTTTCACCACTTCTACTTAAACTTTTGTTTTTTCTCCACCCTTTACTCACCCTTGGAAATTCTAGCTAGTGCAATAAGTCGAGAAAATGAAAAAAAAAGGAATCTTGACTAGAAATGAACAAGTCAAATCATCTTTTCTTATGATGACATAATTGTCCACATAGACATATAGTAGAATATACAGAAAAAGCAACTAGAACTAATAAGTGAGTTTAGCAAGATTGGAGGACATAGATCAATGTAAAAATTTTCTTTCTATATATCAGTAAGAACAAATTGAAAATAAAAAATACCATATATAACAAAATAAAAAATATGTATTATGTTATGGATAAACAAATGATATGTGAATATCCTAAATGCTTAAAACTGAATAACATTGTTAAGAGAGGTTAAAAATATATATAAACAAAAAGCAAATCAATCATTTTCTTGCATCAGATCAAAAAGTTTTAAATGTCAATTTTCCCCAAGTAGATCCATAGATACAATATAATACCAGTCACAATTCCAAAAGGACTTATTAAAGATGTTTGCCAGATAGTTCCAGTAAACATATGGAAATACAAGGGACCGAGAATAGGCTAAACAACTTTGGAAATAAAGGACAAAGTTGTAGAACTTATACAACCTGACTTCAAGGCATTAAAGTGATATTAAATAAGACATGACAATATTGGCATTAAATAGATAAATATATCAATTAAACATAATCAAAGGCAAGAAATAGAGGCACATATAGATAATCAACTGATTTTACACCAAGTTATGATGCAATTCAGTACAGAAAACACAGACTTTCTCAAAGTGGTGCTGAAACAATTGGATACCCATATGAGTAAACAACCCCCCCGAACCATACTATGTACCATAGACAAAAATTAACTCAAATTGATTTATAGGGCTAAAGGCACTTTGTAAAATCATAAAACTTCTCAAAAAAAGTGTGAAAATAAAATCTGTTACCTTGGGCTAGTCCAAGATTTTTTGAAAATGATACCAAAATCACAATCCATTTAAGAAAAAAAAATTTCTTGACTGTGTGTGTGTGCATGTGTATGCCTCTGTGTGTGTGTGTGTGTGTGTGTGTGTGTGTGTGTGTGTGTATGAACTGTCTGTTTCATTTATTCATTGGGCTATTTCATTTTATTATTGCTTTCTTTCTCCTCCTACACTCAATAGTCTCTGTTTCTGTTCTAATCAGATGAGAAAAATGGTGAGTGGAGAGGAATCAGGTGCTTCTTACTTGAGTGGTGTCTTCATAAACTGTAGAGCTGGAATATGCTTAACTTTGACTTTACTGCTTGTTTTCTTACTTCCTCTGGAGCATTCTTGGGTCAGTCCAATTGGCAGGAACTTTTTACCTTTTGACAATGTTTTCTATTCCTCAGACTTAGCAGGATCAACCCCAGCTGCTGGCTTACTTGTTAATCTCCATCCAGGCTTATGATACTGGATTCTCTTCAGTCTCTTTGATGCTCCATTTGTAAAGAATTTTAAGCAGTCCTAGATTCACATGTTCCTTTGCATGTGGCAGCAATAGTGACTGGGAAATACACATACATCATTTGACCCAAGAAAATTATGGAGTTCAGCCTGGTCTTAACACAATCACCTCTTGCCTATTGCTTTAGGACACACTGTCACTTTTGTTTTTCCCCTTCCTTTTCTCAGGCTTCAGATTTGTTCTAACTTTTCTTGGCCTCTTATCTGCAAGAAATGCATTCTAAGTCTCTGAGTGGCTCTCTCAAGCCACAGCACTAAGTTTAAGGTAAAGGGAGTACTGACAACTCTCTCCCCTCAGGAAACATACTGCATGGCAACAAATCTCCAAATAAATACCCTCACAAGTTCAACTTTTTCTCTGCACACCATCACAATTGTTTCATATTTCAAAATGTGTAGTAGACTTTAGGAGTCATGGAATTGGCTCTCAAACATTTCCTTTGTAAATACACCCTATAGGGAGGTGGATTTAGATTTTCCTATCCTTTTTTTTGTCCTTTTTTGGGGGTATCTTCTTATTTTTGACATCTATATTTTTCTGACTCTCTTTTACATAAAATTTAGATTCTGAAACTGATTCCTTATATCAAAAATAGCTTTTCTAAAAAGGTACAGTGTCTCAAAGGTTACAGTGCAGTGTCACCATGCCTGGACAGTATGAATTTCTATTATTAATTTTTGCTCAACGACCAGATGGGTGACTTGGATTGCATACTTAGCTCAAATTATCTTTTTATAATATGAGGTGATGTCATGAGATTATATTCAAAATCCCTTCTAGCTCTAACACTTTTTTACTTCTACAAAAATAGTAATATTATTTTTATCATAAGGGTAAGTGCTATGTTGAAAAAAAAGAAAGGCTAAAAAGAAGAACAATGCTACTGAGAAATACAGAAGCAGTGAAAATCTTACACCACTGACTCTTACAACTATTAACAAAATTAAATTATAGTGAAAACAAAAAATATATATAGCCAATATACATCTTAGTTAATGTCCTATTATATATCATATTTTAACCATTTGCAAATTCATATTGCTTGGTAATTTTTTAAATATCTTTTGTAAGACTTTTATACATTCAAAAGTCTCCCTAGCCCAGTTAATTCCAGGCATTCCAAAGTATGTTTTTGATGTGAATAGAAATACCTATCATTCAGCTTCATTAATCTATCTTCAATGCATTTGGCAACCTCCAGTAGCAGCTGCTTCTTCCTTAAGTGCCCATATTTGAGACCATTCTAGTGGCTTCTGTCCTTCCTACTAAGATATTTGTTGTCAGGAATCACTGTCATATCCCCTCTCTGAGTATCACCATTGCTACTTCCAGGATCCACAGTTGTTTGTGCTTTTTAAAGGCCTTAGTTTGATAAAGTCAACTTGTGAACCTTATAGAAGCTAACAGTTTTACTCTCTCTGCTTGAGTGTTGTTTGTATCCTCAGGGGTACCAAAAGCTTTAGTGCTTACACTGCAATATCTTATAAAATCTTTTGTGAAATGAGTTTTTTAAATTTTATTTGTAGTTATGGTCACTTTCATTCATTTGTCCAATCCTTTGTTAAGAATCATACATTCCATTTGTCCAATCCTTTGTTAAGAATCATAGGAATGGGTGAAATGAGAGTGAGCAGAAATTAATTATTGTGAATAATTTGTGCTTGGATTCTATGGTTATTGTGAGGAAAGAGAAACAAGAGCAGGCATAAGTACATAAAGAACAAGAATTCATGAGTGTGTATATAGTGTACATGTACTCCTATGCTTGAGATATGTTGTCAAATCATAGTGAACTATACTTAAGGGATATGTTATCCAAAAGCTAAATGAAGAGAGAGTTGTCTTAGAGAAATGTGGTTGGTATTCATCAGAAGTAGATGACTGGGAGATATAGTTTATTTGATCCATTTATTATTTAATACATTTTTTGACAATCTACTGGATGGAAGGTAAAAAGATCATGTCAGAGTTATATATATGATACAAAGGTTTATATACATAGCAATATAGAGCTGTAAAGGAAATTGCTACTACTTTTACATCAGGAGATGCTGAAAAATATTGGAGCTGTCAGTGTTTGGGTTTTAAAATACACTAGCTCTAATAGCTTATGCTTATGCACTTCAGTATAATGTTGGACTGGTGCCTTAAGATTTTGAAGGAATCACCCATGCCCCATAAGAAAGTGCATCTGAAGATAAATTTGAGTTACAAAATATTATGCTAAACTCTCTTTGTCCCATAGCTTTGTTGACTAAACTTTTATTACTAGATTGAAAGTGTTAGTTTTACTCTCTTCTCTTGGTATAAGTACATTCCTGTGAGGCTTCTAAGTTACTCCTGCAAACAGACTTTAAGTCAGCCTGACACACATTTGACAAATTTTCCAAGGTATGCACAAATACTTGGATGTAGTCGACCTACAAATTGGGCTGTATCCATCCACTGACTTGTATCTAGATAAATTAATTCAACCTTTTTGTGCCTCTCCTCTCTCACTTGTAAAACAAAGAGGAATTACGATATATATTGTAATTTTTTATATTTATTTTTTAAAATTGTTTAATGTTTTATTTATTTTTGAGAGAGAGAGACAATGTGAGCAGGGAAGGGTCAGAGAGAGAGAGAGAGAGACAGTGAATCTGAAGCAGGCTCCAGGCTCTGAGCTAGCTGTCAGCACAGAGCCCAACATGGGACTCAAACTCACACTGAGATCCTGACCTGAGCCAAAGTCAGATGCTTACCCAGTTGAGCCACCCAGATGCCCCTATATTTTATTTTATTTTTTTGAGAGAGAGAGAGAAAGCAAGCAGGGGAGAGGGGCAGAAGGAGAGAAAAATAATCTCAAGCAGGCTCCATGCTTAGCATGAAGTCTGACGCGGGGCTCCATCCCATGACCCTGGGATCATAACCTGAGCCAAAATCAAGTCAGACACTTGACTCGAGCCAGCCACATGCCTCTATATTTTAAAACTTTAACCCACTTCATATTACAAAAAGTGCTAAATATGTTAAAATAAATCTGTATGCCAAGTTAATGACATAAATAGAAATAGAAAAATTGAGAATTGGCTTTATAAATAGAAGTAAAATATTAAAATGAAATATTTTAAAAGCGTAAATAATCATGGTTAATTTTTTAAAAGCTTATTTATTTTGAAAGAGAGAGAGTGAGAAAAACAGAGAGAGAGTGGAAAAGGGGAAGAAAGAGAAGAAGAGAGTTCCAAGCAGGCTCCATGCTCAGTTTTGAGCCCCAAGTGGGGCTCAACACTATGACTGTGAGATGGCAACTTGAGGCAATATCAAGAATCAATCACTCAACTGACTGAGCCACCCATATGCCCCCAAGATTTGTTGATATAAGCTTTTATGATCTTAGTTAAATTGAAAGGCACAGTCATTTATAGAGTTTGCAATATCAAAAATAAGTTTGAGTCCTCCTTATAGTTAGAAAGCCACAAGAAAGGATGTTGCTCCTACACCAAGAACACAATGACACAATTATAACATTTATAACCCATTGGACATTTTGTAATTATAGCAGACTTATTAACTTAAGTGAAAGGATAACAAACACTTTAACGAGAAACAGGACGTATTGGATGTTACACTATTGGCAGATGGTGGGAAGAAGAAGTGGTAGACATGAATAACAGGTACAAAGTAAATTATGCATGCAGAAGCCCACTGATGACATTTGAATTTGTTTTAGAGAATGTGTCTTTAGGCAGTTACCAGGAATTCATAGAAAGCCTCTACCTGAATTTGCCATTTTCCTACCTTCAAGTCAAAAATAATATACCAATGCAGCACATTTTTGGTGACATTTTCTAAACTCCTTCAAGACAAATAGCATTGTCCTTTTATTATCTAGCATGTGTATAGAGTGGGATGTTCTGATAATTCAACATCATTTTTGAAGAGGTTTGAATTTTCATAGGTACACACACAAATGCATTTAATAGTATTTCCAAAGAATACGCTGCTGATATAAAGGAACTGTAATGTAGAAGCTCTAAAAATATTTTTTAAGTTTTTAAAAATTTAAGTGCTTATTTGAAATCAAAGTCAAAATAACAGAAAAGCAAAAAAAAATTGCAAAAAGAATTACACAGGTTCGCCAACCAATAAAATTCTCTTAAGTTTGCTCTTTGTGTCTCTCTATATGCCTATTATTAGTATTTTTTTGAATCATTTGAGAATAAGTTGCATATATTATGTCCCTTTCATAACATTTGATTTTCATATATTTCACTATTATCTTTGAAATTCATATAATTTTAATATATATGAATAATATAGTGGTATTGCCATTAGAGTTACTGACCTATTTATTATTTATTTGAAATGTATTTGGTGAGTACCCAGTATGTGGTTATAGTCATGAACAAATTAACTAAAATCCCTGTCATTATGGGTTTTACAAAAAATTAAGTACAATGAAAAGAAGATGAGAGTTAGGGTAATGATGCACAAAACAAGAATATTTAATACACTTCCGTGTATCTCAGAAATCTGGAGAAAATACATTTAGGCAAGGGCTGAAGAATTATTAGAAGTGGGAAGAGAGGATCTTCATATGAAGAGGACTCACTATGTGCCAGAGCTTCAGAGATGAGTCAGTATACCAAAGCCTAAGAATATCCACATGCCCACACCCTGATATGATTCTATTTGCTATATATAATAAAATATGGTAATTAATATTACTTTATATAAATATAGAGATCAAGGATCAGCTTTGTCACTGGGGATCTCAAGCAGCAGAAGCAAGAATACCTATGTTCATTTGTTTATAAATGTAAGAGTAGAGACAGATGGACTTCCTGAAAGGTAGTATAGCTCTCCTCATGTTTTGATTTAAACAGATAAGAGAAGAACTTTAGATAGCAGGCATTTCCAGGAGAGTTTGGAAGAATGACTGTTGCTGTGAGGCAGTTTATGAGATTTTTTTCCAGAAAAGAAGATAGTCTCTTGACACATATGAGTTAATGTTCCCCATGAGCACTCTGAGCCGGAGAAAAGAGATGAGTGCCTACCCTCAGAGCCAGAAGTGATGCCTCCATTCACTGAGCCACCATTATGAAAGGCAGCCAAGGAGAGAAGACATTAGTCAGGTGGATTGACCAGAAGCTCTGTGCTTACACAACCAGGCACAACCAGAAATGCCTCAGGAGAACCTCAGGCCAATCTTTTTAAGGTATGACTTGAGACTGTGAAATCATGTAAAATGTCATGGCTACTGAAAACTTTATGTCTTAGCATTCTGTGAGAGGGCTGGCGACCGTACAATAGTCCTCCCCAAGTCTTTCCTGGACAAAAGTAAGCTACGCATTTTGTGCTGCAGGCCCCTCTTTGTAAGATGGGCTATCAAGAAACCTTTGGAAGGATTTTGAATGCTTGCATTGAAATGTAAGTAAGATGTGTGAAATTCAGGCATACTTGTGAAAATTCAAACACTCATAAAATTCCATGCAAATACTAATGAATTTAGTGAAAATAAAGTATCATAAAGCAAATCTCTGAGGAGGATTAGAACTAGGAGAGCTCTACAATTACAATTATGTAAGTATACATATGTACCTATTTTTCTGTTATGGTCCTTAACACAATGTTGTAATTATTGGCTGTTTTCCTATCTCTTCAATTTGCAATGTTATTTTAAAACGTTTATTTATTTTTGAAAGAGAGGAAGTATGAGTGGGGGAGTTACTGAGAGAGAAGGAGACAGAGGATCTGAAGTGGGCTCTGCCCCGAGAGCAGAAAGCCCAGTGCAAGGGCTCTCTTGAACTCACAGTGAGATCATGACCTGAGCCAAAGTTGAAGACTCAACAGATTGAGCCAGCTGGGTGCCCCCCCATCTCCTCAATTTAAAGGTGGACACCACATAACATTTTTCTCTATATTTTCACTGCTCAGTATAGCAAGGGAGCACTAACTAATGTGAGAATGAATAAATCCATTCAATTGTCTCAAAGTCATGTTTTGATTGGTATTGACTGAACTGAATTGTTGGAATTACCATACATACTAATCATAACATGATTAGCATCTAGATAGGAGATAATTAGGTTTTATAACATTAGCCATTACTTAAATTAAGAGATTTATGTTTTACCTATTCACAATTCAGTAAGCTAAATTTATAAATGAAAATAATAAATACATTAAGGATCTATTCCCTCTCACCTCTGCCTGCATTTTAGAGGTAGATGAACATTTGAGATAACTTTTAGGAAGGGGATGCAATGAATTTAGTTTCTAGAAACAGAGAGTTAAATGAACTTCCAACTGAGAAACAACTGGAACTTTCGTGCCTCCTCTGGTCTGACCCACAATGTTAAAACTTTTCAGTTGATGGGTCACATTTCAGTTAACCATACAGAGTTCTCTAGTCAGTTAGCTAATCAGATTTTGCTTCCCAACTGTAATGAGAATAAAGAACCAGCAGTTATGTTTTACCAGACTGGGTCATTCAATACCCTGACCATGCTGGAAGAGATGAAATGTTCAGCAAATCCTGACTCATTATCTCTGCAAGCCAAGGTCTAAAGGGCAAGATTACTAGCAGTGACTTCCAAAACAACTTAATGTATGTCTCATGGAAATGGTCAAAAAGAAATTTTTAGTGAAGGGGAAGTGACATCATTTACTTTCAGGGACTCTTTTGCAAAAAGGCCAGAATGATAATGTAGGGCAAATGATTGTTTTAGCCTGCTGATTTTCAGGAAGTTGATTAGCATTGCTAGGAATTCTTTGTTTTAAATTATTTTATTAAGAATAAATGATTAAGTTTTTTAAGTTAGTTTTATTGTAGCAATGTTTTAAACTTAAAGCTTTCCTCATTTTATTCTGCTCAAGCAAGCATCACAAAGGTAACTTGGAGAAAGAATTCTGTAAATCTGTCTGGAAAATATGAATTACTGGGCAGATGCTCGGAAGTAAGAGAATTTACTATTTTCATTTTATAGCTTCTTATCTTCCAAGAAAGCACCACAGATTAATGAATACCACATTAGAGTAGCAAGTTGAGTCATATGCAAAGGTTTTAGACCTTCACCCAAAAGAAATCTGCTGTTCTCTCTATGTGTTCGTGTGATCAAAAGGCAAGGATGGTATCAGTCAAACTTACCTATTTGATTTTTCTGGCATGGCCATTTTAGTAAGCATAATTTAACATATATGTATGTAAGTAAATGGCAGACTAAAGGAAGTGACTTGTAAGAACATCATCCAAAATACTGTTTTTATTAGTGTTCTTTAACTGGTGCTGTTTGGATGTAACATTAATTTTGGTGCACGTGCATCTGTCTGAGTACATCCCTCCCCAAGCTTGTCTGGATGTAAGTCATCAATAATGAACTTATTTCTTTCATCTCTATAGGCCCAGACAATAAAAAATGAGCAAACAAGTTGAAGTGCATATACATATTAGATGCCCAAATATTGCTTTTCATCAAGGTACAAGGGGCCAGAGATTGTGCTGATCTGGATATATTCTACAACATTTTAAAAAGCCATTTCAGTTTCTTTCAAAATGATAAATAGTTCAAAGAGCTCGACCACAGACTAGAAACTTGAAAATGGTCTAGTTCTCCATACAAAAGAAAGGGACCTTCAAGTGATAAAAGGAGTCATAGCTACTAAGTTCATTGCTTTTTTTTTTCTCTTTTTCCCCTGGTAGCTTGTGAAGATACATGTTTCTGTCTGCTATAGGGCTTTTGAGATGAAAATAAAATGTAGGCAAGTTATTGTTTTAAAATAATATCAATATATAATAGTGTATTGTTTCATTCTGACCTCTATAACTATTTGCCTATTCACAAACCTCCACTGACTCTTCATGACCAGCAAATTTGGTACAAAATCTTTACACTTGGCATTTAAAGTTTCTACAATATGAATATCCCCCCTCCCTGACCCATAAATATCTCTCACAGTTCACTTTCAATCTAGCCAATAAAAATACCTGAGTAATTCTTCAAAACTACATTGCTTGCTCTCTCTTCTGTTCCTCTGTTCACATCACACTATGGTAAAGTTAGTTACTCTTACTTGAGAAAACTTTTAGGAAGTTTATTTATTTTTATAATAGTTTATTGTCAAATTGGTTTCCATATAACACCCAGTGCTTATCCCCACAAGTGTCCCCCTCCATGACCATCACCCCCTAACCTGCCTCCCCCTCCACCTTCAGCCCTCGGTTCCTTCTCTATATTCAATAGTCTCTCATGATTTGTGTCCCTCTCTCTCTCTAACGCTCTTTCCCCCTTCCCCTCCCTATAGTCTCTGTTAGACCTATGAGTGCAAACACATGGTATCTATCCCTCCCTGCCTGACTTATTTCGCTTAGCATGACACCCTCAAGGTCCATCCACTTTCCTACAAATGGCCAGATTTCATTCTTCCTCATTGCCATGTAATATTCCATTGTGTATATATACCACATTTTCTTGATCCATTCATCAGGTGATGGACATTTAGGCTCTTTCCATGATTTGGCTATTGTAGAAAGTGCCACTATGAACATTGGGGGACATGTGCCCCTATGCATCAGCACTTCTGTATCCCTAGCAGTGCTATTGCTGGGTCATAGGGGATAGGTCAAACAGACAAAAAATCACTAAAGAAACAATGGACCTGAATGGCACACTGGAACAGATGGAATTAATAGATATATTTAAAACCTTTAGGAAGTTTAAATGTTCTTTTAGGAACTTTTAGGAAGTTTCAATGTTTCCCTTTTCAGTAAACCTTGCCCACTTCTCTCAAGCTTCTTAAGCATGGAGAATTTTTCTTTATTTTGCTTTCAGCAATATCTGGGTGTAGCAGGACTCAGCCAATAATTGTCGATTGAATTAATTACTCATTTATTATTATTTTTGTAGCCTTTTCCTCACTCCTGACATTGTACATAGTAAGTAGACATTCAATAAATACCCACTGAATTTTTTTTCTTTCCTCCCTTCCTTTCTTTCTGCCTTCCTGTCTGCCTTCCTTCCTTCCTTCCTACCTTCCTTCTTTGCTGCCTTGTTCCTTCCTTTTGATGCTGTGTCATAAAATCAGCTGGTGTGAGTCTTTGCTCTTTTTTATTTAGTTGTTTTAGTTTTTCTGGATCATTAGTTTTCCATATAAATTTAAGAATAAGCTTATCAATTTTTATTAAAAATCCCACTACAATTTTTCTTTGGGATTGCATAAATACTGTATCATTTTAGGGAGAATTGTTATCAATATTGAGTCTTCCTGGCTATGAACAGTATGATATATACTCAATTTGATTTCTTTCAACAGTGTTTTTGTTTTTTTTACATATGTTGTTAAATTTATACCTATATATTTATATATATAAACATTTTAATGTTAATTATTTCAAATTCTAGTTATTGATTGTTAATATATAAATATCCACAATTGATTTTTTCTTTTGTCCTTGAACAGTATGACCTTGCTTAATTCATGAATTAATTCTTATAGATTTCTTAGGATACTCATGATGTTTTAATATACAGTGAACTTTCCTTCTTTTCAAAATGCATGCATTTTTTTTTTTATTCTTAACATACTGGCTATAGCCTCTAGAGAACAATCTTGATAAGCATGATATAAGAAGGTATCTTGACTTGTTCCCAGTCTTAAGGGGAAAGAATTCAGCATTTCACCATGGAGTATAATCATAGCTTCAGGTTTTTAATAGGTGTTCCATTGGTGTTCTTTTATACTTCTGAATTGCTAAGAATTTTCATCATGCATTACTCTTGAATTTTGTCAAATGGTGTTTCAAATTGAAATGTTCCTGTGTTTCTTTTTCCTCCAATTATTTTGTTAGTATAGTGACTGTATTCACAAGATAAACCAGAGATGTGGAATTATCTTATTCTTTTTATATATTTCTGGTTTTCTTTGCCCAAAATGTAAAAAATATTTTTCAAGTAAGGGATATTTGTCTATATTTTTTCTATGAAAGTTTTGCATATTTGATATTAAGATAATTCTGACTCCTTCCTCTAATTTCTAGGTTTGTTTATATAGATTTCACACTATTTCTTTCTTAGATGCTTAGTAAATTTACCAATGAAAGCCTCTGGGTCTAAAGTTTCCTTTGTGAGAAAGTCTTTAATTACCAATTAAAGACCCTGAAAGATCTAGGGCTATGAAAATTTTCTAGTTTTTCAAGTCTATTTAGATCATTTGCGTTTGGTTGATATTGTTAAAATTTTTTCCCTATTTTGTTTAAATTATATGTTTCCTATTGTTTTATCAGTTACTGACAAGGGCATGAGAAACTACAGCCATTGATCTGAATTTCTCTATTTCTCTTCCTGTTACTACTAGCTTTTGCTTTATGTATTTTGCAGTTCTGTTATTATTTATGTAAACATAAAGGACGGTTATGCTTCTTTGTTAATTTACTTCTTTGTCATTATGAAATGTCCCTCTTTTTCTCTAGTAATATGGTTTCTTTTGTGATACTTTTCTGTCTATTTCTGCTATAGTCTTTCTGACTTTTTTATGATCAGTGTTTGCAGAGTTTACATATTTTTTCATTTTCTTATTATGTTATATCTCTTAATGTGTGTTTTATAAAGTGTGGTTTTTATAGTCACTTTCATAATCTCTGCCTTTTAATTGAGCATGTTTAGGTCATTTACACATAATGTAAATATCAGTGTGTTCAGGATATCACTTTATAATTTGTTTTATATTTGTTGCATCTGTTTCTTATTTTTCCCTGTT
This sequence comes from Suricata suricatta, assembly GCF_006229205.1. Classification (NCBI taxonomy): domain Eukaryota; kingdom Metazoa; phylum Chordata; class Mammalia; order Carnivora; family Herpestidae; genus Suricata; species Suricata suricatta. Next base: position 117,570,056 of record NC_043700.1, read on the forward strand.
TTTCTGCCTTTATAAATATATTTTAATGTCTCCATTAAATCAGCTAAAACTTTTCAGGCTTTAATGGTTGCTTTAATGTTTAAAATGCACATATTCACCTTACTACAATCTATCTTGAAATAATATACTCTTCATGTATAATGTACAAGATACATTCTTTAAAAAATGCTTAAAAAGAATTCCTCCTCATACTTTATACTATCATTTTAAACAATTTATTTCTGTATGCATCATAAGACTTAAAATGCATTTTTAGTTTTAGTTAAAAGTATACTTATCTTTTTAAAAATTAAAGATTTGGAATATTTTATATTTACTCACATTTTATAGTTTCTGGTACTTTTTATTCTTTGGGGAAGATCCAAGATTTGTGTGGTGTATTTTTTTCTTCCTGAAGAATTTCTTTTAGTGTTCGTTTTAGTTTTGATCACCTTATAATGGGTTCTCTACCTTTTCTTTTTCTGGAAATACTTATATTTCACCATTATTTTTTGAAGAATATTGTTGGATATAGAATTCTAAAGTGACAAGTTTATTCTTTTATTACTTGAAAATAGTTACCATTATCTTTTGGCTTTTATTATTCATTATGAGAAGACTCAGTTGCTCTTTGTTTCTCTGTATATAATATATCTTGTTTTTCACACTGCTGGTTTTGGAACTATTTATATATTCCTTGGTGCAGTATTTGTGTTTCCAGTCTGTAGTTCTTTGAGCTTTTATAATTGGTAGATTTATAGTTGTTTTTTCTTTAATCAAATTTTTATCTTCTTTAGCCATTACTTCTTAAATTATCTTTATTCTATTTTATGCTAGGGCTCTAATTATATCATTTTACACTCCTTCCATTTATTCCATAGGTCCAGAGGTTCACATTCATTTTTTTCTTAGATTTTTTTCTCTTTTTTTTCATTTTGGATAGGTTTTCTGGCTCTTCATCCAAGGTCATTAATCCTTTCTTCTTTTTCCCTAAAATGTCTAATCTATACTTAGTCCCATTTGCTAAAAATTTTAATTATTTTAATTTTTTTTAAATTTTTAAATTTATTTTTGAGAGACAGACAGTGTGAGCAGGGGAGGGTCAGAAAGAGAGGGAGACACAGAATCTGAAGCAGGCTCCAGGCTCTGAGCTAGCTGTCAGCACAGAGCCCAATGCAGGGCTTGAACCCACAAACTGTGAGATCATGACCTGAACCAAAGCCAGACGCTTAACCAACTGAGACCCCTAAAATTTTTATTTTAATAATCTAGTTTTTACATTTAGATATTTTTTCGTGTCTTTTAAAAATGTTTCATTTTTATCCTATTATGTTTCTATTTTATGTTAAACATATATTTATAATTACAATTTATTTTTAGGATTTTTGTTTTATAATTCCATAATGTATACGATTTTTAGGTCTGTTTTTGTTAAGTGACTTTTATTCTAATTATGTGTCACCATTTATGGCTGTATGACTTGTGTAGAATTGTTATTATATACAGAACATTGTAATTTTTGCTTTCCTTTAAGTAGTGTGATTCTTTTGGTGTTTTATATTTTTTGGTCTAAAATTATTTTCTTGCATTAATTTTATCCCTGCTTGCTTTTAAGCTTTGCTAGGAATACTCATAAGAGTAGAAGAGTATTCACTTCAGAGAAAGCTCAGCCACACTCCTTCAGCATTGTCTCTCTTGGATCTCCATTGAACGCTATGTGTTAGTACTAAAGAGTTTTGTGAGGTGGGTTAGAACTTGAGCCTCTACTTATCCTCTCTAATCCCCTGGGATTGTTATGCTTGTACATCCTTTGTCAAAAACTAACAGGCAACTGACAGAATGGGAAAAGACAGTGGCAAATGGCATATCAGATAAAGGGCTAGTATCTAAAATATACAAGGAGCTCACTAAACTCCATACACGAAAAATGAATAATCCAGTGAAGACATAGGCAGAAGACCTGAATAGACACTTCTCCAAAGAGGACATCCAGATGGCCCTCAGGCATATGAAATGATGCTCAGCATCACTCATCATCAGGGAAATACAAATCAAAACCACACTGAGATACCACCTCACACAGGTCAGAGGCGCTAAAATGAACAAATCAAAAAACTATAGATGCTGGCGAAGATGTGGAGAAACGGGCACCCTCCTACACTGTTAGTGGGAATGTAAACTGGTGCAGCCGCTCTGGAAAACAGTGTGGAGGTTCCTTAAAAAAACTATCCATAGAACTCCCCTATGACCCAGCAATATCACTGCTAGGGATTTACCCAAGGGATACAGAAGTGCTGAGGCATAGGAGCACATGTACCCCAATGTTCATAGCAGCAATATCAACAATAGCCAAAACATGGAAAGAGCCTAAATGTCCATCACCTGATGAGTGGATCAAGAAGATGTGGTATATATACACAATGGAGTACTACATGGCAGTGAGAAAGAATGAAATCTTGCCATTTGTAGCAAAGTGGATGGACCTTGAAGGTGTCATGCTAAGTGAAATAAGTCAGGCAGAGAAGGACAGATACCATATGTTTGCACTCATAGGTCTAACAGGAGAAAGCTAACAGAGGACCATAGGGAGGGGAAGGGGGAAAGAGAACTGGGGAGAGGGAGGGACACAAATCATGAAATACTATTGAATACTGAAAACGAACCATGGACTGAAGGGGGAGGGGGAGAGAGGGAATGGGGTGATGGTCATGGAGGGGGGCACTTGTGGGGAGAAGCACTGGGTGTTACATAGAAACCAATTTAAAAATAAACTATTAAAAAAAGAGAGTCTTGTGTGGTGGGTTAGAACTTGAGCCTCTACTATCCTCTCTAAGCCCCTGGAATTGGTACACATGTACATCCTTTGTCTTTCTTTGCCCTGCTTCTCTAGGCACACACATCCTAGTACTCAATACTCAAGAATCCCTAAACAGATATCCATTACTTTTTCGACATAGCTTCCTCCTCTTCAGAACTCTGGCCTGCACTTCTAGCTGACACAGTTTCAAAACATCTGATTGCCATGTCTTCAGTTCAATCATGTAAAGATTCCAAGACCATTTGCATTTTTCCTCTTATATCAAATGGTCTAGAAATTGTCTCTAGACAATGAAATGAGGAATTCTATGTCCCACACTGTTGTCCAATGTATAGGAATAGTTTCATGTGTTTTGTGCAGTTTCTATTTGTTTCTTTTTTTTATTTTTTTTAATGTTCTTTATTCATTTTTGATACAGAGAGAGACAGAGCACGAGAGGGGGAGGGGCTGAGAGAGAAGGAGACACAGAACTGGAAGCAGGCTCCAGGCTCTGAGCTAGCGGTCAACACAGAGCCTGACGCGGGGCTGGAACCCACGAACTTGAGATCTGACCTGAGCTGAAGTCGGAGGCTTAACCGACTGAGCCACCCAGGCGCCCCTCTAGTTGTTTCTGATAGGAAATTCTGTCTTTGTTTTTCTTTTATGGATAAAAGCAGAAATTTGTTATGTAAAACTGATATAAGAATCAATCTTAAATTTTAAATTAAAGATCTTTATTAGGGGAAAAGTCTATGTGATCTTAGTTTTAACAATGAAGATAAGGCTTGAAATAATGGAAAAACATGGGCCTTATAGACAATTGTATTTGAATGTTAGTTGTGTTACAATAGATAAGTAATTTAGCCTTTTCACTTTCAATGTCTTAAATTATAAAATGTTATTATTAAACCTACCTTATGCTATTGTTAGGTTTAGTGAGGTGTTTTGCATACATTTTAGCATTGTCATTTGATGTGTGAGATCAAATCAAATACAATGTAATCTAAAAATATTTGTTTACATTGCTTTTGTCACAGTTTGAACAATTTAATTTATTTAAATGTAAAACCTCCTAATTCTCAAATGTAAATGGGGAGAAAATAGTTTGATGTTTCTCATAAGTATAATTTTATTAGGTCCTCTATAAGATTCAATATTAAATCAAGCACAAATCCCAAAGCAGATGACCTGTCAGCTACAAAGCAGAATGCCTTCATTTCTATTAGTTACATGTGTATCTAAGCCTAATTTTTACATTACATATTGTCTAATTAGGAAGCTATTTTTAATCCAGTATGTTAAAACTTGCCTTCAGAAGAGACTGTCTTATTTTTACAATTACAGTATTTTTTGTTTGCTTCATCTTAACTGTTATAAGGTCCTCTTCCTTTAAACCATGATTAATGACAAAGGTGGTCACTAAAAATCTGTAATAGAAAAAATAGAGTGCAATCTTAATATCTCCTTCCGTTTGTTTGCAAATGTTGTTTCCTTTACTCCACTCTCCTTTCCCCATCTTGAAGCGAAGAGTTGGAGGACATGACAGTGCCTAAAAGAGCATAGTAAGACATTTGTCACAAAAGAAAATTAGAGACCTTCAGTAACTAAGGATAAACTCATTTAAGCAAGACTTTTACTGTCTGCCACGTGATAGAAATTTTATAGGTTCTAGGGATACAGTAGTAAAGAAAAAAGTAACTTCATCACTATGAAGATTAAAGCTAACACTTACATAGTGCTTGCTTTGTGTCAAGTACTTTAAAAAATATCAACCCATTAAAACCACAGAAGAACTGTACGAGGTGGGTAACATTATTTCCACAGACAGTGAAGCACAGGAATGTTATTAATGTGTCCCAAATTCCATAGTTGTAACAGGCAGAGCTGTGACTAAAACCTAATGCATTACACTTAAAGATCATATTCTTATATGTGCTAGTGGATAGAGAAAGAGAGAAATGATATTAAATATAAAGAAATAAAATATATAGTATATTAGATAGTTGTTCATGTTATGGAGTACAATAGAACAAGGAAAGAAAATAAGGGATATATGTATGGGAGACTTTTTTAAAGAGAATTATCAAGAAAGGGTTCACTGAGAAAGTACCATTTGAGTATAGATGTTGAATATATATGTATATATTCTGTATATATTCTATAATATTTCTATTATATAAGTTAAAATGTTATATATATAGAATATTATATATATAAAACATTTTAGTAAAATTGATGAAAAAGACTAAAACTTGCAAGTCAGTACAAGGATTAGTATATGACGTTTTTCAGTTTGCAGATATAACATGCTTAGGGGCACTTTGATGGTTCAGTCAGTTAAGCATTAGACTCTTGATATCAGCTCAGGTGATTATCTCACAGTTTGTGAGATTGAGCCTCACAGTGGGCTCTGTGCTAACAGCACAGAGTCTGCTTGGGATTCTCTCTCTCCCTCCCTCTCTGCCCCTTCCCCACTCATTCTTGCTTTCTCTGTCTCTCTCAAAATTAATAAACTTAAAAAATATAACATGTTTGAATATAACTATTGTCAATCAACATTAATTCAAACTAAAAAATGTCTAAAACATTGAGATACAAATTTGTAATGAAAAGTATTAGTGACTTCAAATGGAAACTAATGGCTTATTTTCTTAAGTTTCTGGATGATTACTAATGCATTGTATTGTGATCAACTTTGGTCATAAAATTGAATGTGATTGATCACTCTAAAGTATACACTAATGATGATTAATTGTACTGATTAAACACAACTGCTAAAACACTGCAATGATTCAGCTTGTTGCTTTGGGAAAAAGTCAACTCTACATATAATAATAAACTGAAGTAAGTTATTTTACCTATATGTGATATTTTTTCTGGGCTTGAATTGCATTGGGTATACTTGCATAGTTCCCTAACTAATAATGACTAATATTTAATATTTTTTAAATAAACATGTCTTAATAAAGGCCAAAAACATCATGATTTGGCCTATAGTAAATAATGTGCTTTGTAAGAAAAGAATTCTGTTAATAGGAAATTAGATTGATGAATTAAAAACAAATGAAATAAAAAGCCAAGTATCATTATACTTTATATAATAATAGGCTTCTAACATACAAATATTGAAATTTCCTTGAAACTTGAATTAGAAATGCTTTAAAAAATTCAAGAATGAAAATAATAAAGTGAGAAATATGCAGCTAATGCAAATGGTTTAGACTTTTTATAGACTCGGGTAAATGGGTGGCATTCAGAATACACAAAAACCAAAACAAGAACCGCTCTACCACATCACATTGTTCATCAGTGCATACTGGTGAAGGGTTTCACTGCTGATTGGATTTGCCTGACAGACCCAAGGAGGAGGAGAGCATGGACAAGGGCACCTCTCAAGAGGTTGCAAAGACCTAAGGACTGGGACAGGTGCCAGGAAGAAATGAAAAACTGAGCTGAGTGGGGAAAAAAAAAGACTTCTCTATGGAGACTATGTTAAGTCTGCCAAATCAACAGAATCAAATAGAGACATCTGCCAGATTTTGTTAACCAGAAAATTAGATTGATGAATTAAAAACAAAAATGAAACAAAAAGCCAAGTATTATTATAATTTTTATATAAAGAGACTTTTAAAGTAGAAATATTAGACAAAGAGATCTCATCATTCAGTCGAAAGAGCTCGTGAACATGTATGTGTTGTGCTTGATGCTGCCAAAACTTTTATCACGATGGCAGTTTTCTAAATGACAATCAGTGCTTTGATTATAGGCAGCTGCCAACCTAAAACCTTTCTATTAAAAATATTATCTTGAACCACAATTGCAAAATAAATTTTCTCATTGATATAATGCATGTTTATGCTAATGAGTTTCTTATGTGAATTATCAACTAGCAGTTAACAGGAAGGAATATGAATTACACTTAAAACCAAATCGAATGAAAACAAATTAAAAAACCTTACCACCACATAAATATTATCCAATTCTAGAGCAAGAAGGTACAAGATTTCTGAACAAGTCACCATTAGAATAGGTCGACAGACCAAAATGGAAACAAGGGGCGCCTGAGTGGCTCAGTCGGTTAAGCTCCGGCTTCGGCTCAGGTCATGATCTCAGTGTTAGTGGGTTCAAGCCCCGCTTCGGGCTCCATGCGGACAGCTAGCTCATAGCCTGGAGCCTGCTTCAGATTCTGTATCTCCCTCTCTCTCTGACCCTCCTCTGCTCGCACTGTCTCTGTTTCTCAAAAAACAAACAAACAAACAAACAAACAAAAAACACTTTAAAAAATGGAAACAAATGGAGCAGAAGATACTAGTGTATAAAATGTTTAATTCATACTAAAATCAGCAATGTAGATCAAGAAGAAAAGAATGGATTGATCATTAATATTGTTGAAAATGTTGACTATTGTGTTAGTTTTCTTTTGCAAATGTCTATAAAAATCACCACAAGTTTAGCAGCTTAAAATAACACATGTTTATTGTTTCAGTTTCCATGGGACAAGGCTAGACTGTCCCAGGTGTTAGCCAGGACTGCATTCTCATCAGAGGCTTGATTGAAGGAAAATACATCTCTGAATTCTCTCAGTCAGAGAGAATTGTTGGCAGCCTAGTCTCCCTACAACTTAAGAATTAATTCCTCACTTTTTTAATGGTCTTTAACCAGGGACTACACAGTGGCTTGATTATCTTTGATGCAGTGCTCTCTCCATAGAGCCCTCTCACAAGACGGAAGCTTATGACACCAAGAAGTGGGAGAAGTCTTCCTGACAAGCATGCATACAAATGTGTGCTTGCATATTTCTACAAGGAAGCACATGCTTGCATGCAAATATATATGTGTATACATATATGTGTGTATGCATGTATTTATGATACAGAGATGGGTAGATACAGACACAGATACAAATATAAATAGATACATGGATGGATAGATATACAGACAGATATAAATGTAATCATGAGGCTGCCATGTTTTATTAGTTACAAACAAATCACAGATCCAGTATATAACCAAGGCCAAGGGATTATACAAACTATAAATATAGGAAACATCCTAGGTCTGTTCGTCACACTCCTCTGAGAAACATCAGATGAGAATAACCTCTGTCAGTACACAACTTTTGTCTTCATGAGCTTAAAACTTCCAGTGAAAAAGTAAACAAAATACTAAAAGAAAAAAATAATAAAATTAGAAGAACATATGCATCTTAAATGAAAAAAATAGATTTTACCTCTTTATAGGATAACACGTCATAAGTATAACATAAACATCTGCTTCAGAGTAAATGTTTTCACTGGGATTCATACATGTTTGTCAGTTCTGGCAAGTGACAGTGTGACATTTCTAGGTCTCTGCATGAAAGAAAAGCAATCCTTGGAAAGCTGTTTTGCAAAAACATCTCTTCCATCTTCCTTTAACTAAAGTAGCCTATATGACAGTCACAAATGTCATTAAATTTAAGAATCAAGATACACCATTACTTTATGGTTTTCCTAAAAGGAGAACATGGATGAACTATTAAGATACATTATTATCAATTTGTTAAAAATTTTACTTACTAAAAGAACTCTTTTAGACTTTGTTAACTACATGTTTTTCACACTTATCATTAAAAAAGAAAGCATAGGTAAAATATTTATTAAGATGGCCTTAATATTCATTTATTTTCAGAGCCCAACTCTTTTATGTCACCTGTCAACTCAAAGTCTATGGGAACTTCATCCACCAAACACTATAGTAATCTATAGTTTATCAAAAGAAGTGGAAATGGAGCTTATATTAAAAGAATATTTCATTCTTAATGATACCCACATCAAATAAGTTAATTAGTTTTCATCTTGGGAAAATAAGAGTCTCTGTGTTTAGTGTTTCTGTTAAATGAGGCTGTTTTGCTTTCCTAAGGGTGCCATAGCAAGCTATCATAAACTTGATGGATTAAAGCAAAGCAAATTTATTCTTTCATAGTTCTAGAAGCTACACATCTAAAATGAAATTGTAGGCAGTGTTGGCTCCTTCTGAAGGATCTGAGGAATAATCCTACCTTGCCTCCTAACTATTGGTGGCTGCAGGGAATCTTGATGTTTCTTGGCTTATAGATGTATCACTCCAACTCTGCCTCTGCCTCCACATGGCCTTCCTCTTTGTATTTCTGTGTGTCTCAAATATCTCTTTTGTTTCTCTCAAAAGGACACCAATCATTGAATTTAAGGTCCACTCTAAATCCAGATGATCTCATCTCAAAATCTTTATTAATGTATGCATATCCCATATTTTCAAATAAGATCTCATTCACAGGTAGGTACCAGGGATTAAGACTTGGATATATCTCTTTGGGGGATATCATCCAACCCTTTATAATAGTCAATAATATCCATGTTGAATGGTTGCTATGCCTAAATAAAAGCAAGTTCTAAGTATAAAGAGCTATAAAATATTATTTTTTGTATTTTAAATCATTTGTTGTGGTATTAATATTATTTGATTATTTGATTATTTAGTCACAGTTCTTATACAAAATTTATATTTTATCACAAAATTTCATGGATGCATATCAGGAATTGGAATATGTGGGAATACATGCTAATATTTTGAATGCACAAACAGGAAAAGAGCATTTAGTTACGCATTTTAGAATTAGAAACAAAACGTCAGATTTCTGAAGATATGAATGACAGATAACATTGTCTTTTGAACTTGACCACTCTTCCACTTCAATGAAAACATGTAAAAAGTTGTCGGATTGTATTAGTTACTGAAAAAGAACAACACTTAAAACTAACCTGCTTCCTTTGTTGATATTTACATTTCTTTTCCTCAGAATTAGCCATATTTGTCATGGTAAATAGAGATACATATTAATTCTTTAATGGGTCCAAAATGGTAAATAGAGATAGATATTAATTCCTTAATGGGTTCAAAAAGTAATTTCTCTATCTTGGCTATTAGTTTTCTAGATATTTTAGTTAAATACTCCAAAATTGACTATTAGTTTCACTTCTTTAAGGACAACTGATGGTAAGAATAAATATTCTTAATTTTTATTCTTACCATCAGAGAATAACTCACAGTGGAACTGGTAGCAGCATTTAAACAATTGCTGAGGGGAATTCCACTTAAGTAGAACCAATAATAAATTTACTAGTTCCAATAAATGTTTTTTTCAGGTCCATACTTTTGCTTAGGAAGGTCTGTATTTGAAGATTAGTATAAACGGCTTCAAATATGTATTTGTGCACATACACAACTTTTGATGTTGAGAATATATATCTCCATTCATTTCAAAGTTTATTGGTATTAGCAAGCAACTTGCTTAGGAAATACTGCATTAAAGTGACCACCATCAATATTTTCATATAAAAATGTGATATTAATATTTATCCAGGGTATTTATGGTTACTAATAGAAAGTGGACTTCTTTGTAAATATTTTACTGTCTTCTTGACAAGTCACCACACTAAGCCAGGTTATGAATTGTAACAATTAGATACATTGTATTGAATTCTTCGCTGGATTCAGGGATTAAAGCAAAGATTATGCTAGTTAAAATTAGTCAAGTTGGTTTTGAAAGACAAAGTTATTCCTCACTATAGGAACTATTTCATTTTGGTATCATTTGAACTCCTTTGTCAGAGTTTTTTTTTATAATAAAGATATTTAGTCTTTGATTTGTTCATTTTAGCCACTCTGACTGGCGTGAGGTGGTATCTCAGTGTGGTTTTGATTTGTGTTTCCCTGATGGTGAATGATGTTGAGCATCATTTCATGTGCCTGTAGGCCATCTGGATGTCCTCTTTGGAGAA
>NC_043700.1:117580730-117623119 GCF_006229205.1 Suricata suricatta
TATATATATATACACACAATGGAGTATTACATGGTAATGAGAAAGAATGAAATATGGCCATTTGTGGGAAATTGGATGGACCTTGAGGGTGTCATGCTAAGCGAAATAAGTCAGGCAGAGAAGGACAGATACCACATATTTGCACTCATAGGTCTAACAGAACAGGAGAAACCTAATGGAGGACCAGGGGGAGGGGAAGAGGGAAAGAGAGTTGGGGAGAGAGAGGGATGCAAAACTTGAGACTATTGAATTCTGAAAACGAACTGAGGGTTGAAGAGTAAGGGGGACAGGGGAAAAGAGGTGGTGGTGATGGAGGAGGTCACATGTAGGGAAGAGCACTGGGTGTTGTATGAAAACCCATTTGACAATAAACTATTAAATATATATTTAGTTAATTTGGAAATGTTTATTAACTGCTGACTACATTTCATGCACCAAGTATGAGGCAGCCAGCCGCTAAGAACGCTCACCTCCCAGTATTCCCACTTTTGTGTAATCCCCTCCCTTGAGTGTGGGTTGGGTCTAGTGACCCATGTCTGATAAAGAGAATAGAGCAAAATGACTGGGCTGTCATTTCTGAGATTAGGTTACCGAAAAATTGTGACTCAGTCTTGTTCATTGTCTCTTGCCCTCTCACTCTCTTGCTTAGATGCAGCTGCTTCCACGTGTAAGCTGCCTTGTGGAGAGACTCACATGTAAAGAAAGAAAGAAAGAAAGAAAGAAAGAAAGAAAGAAAGAAAGAAAGAAAGAAAGAAAGAAAGAAAGAAAGAAAGAAAGAAAGAAAGAAAGAAAAACAGATGGAGACCTTTGGCCATCAACTGGCAAGAAACTAAAGTCCTTAGTCCACCAACTTGTGAGGAACTGGTTCCTGCCGAAAACAGGTGAGTGAGCTTTGGAGAGGATCCTTTCTCCCTAGAGCCTGGAGATAACCATAGTGTCAGCAGGTACCTTGATTGCCTCATTTTAAGAGAACCTGAGCAGAAGGACCTGCTTAGCTGATGCATAGGAACTTTGAGAAAGTAATTATGTATTGTTTTAAGGTGCAAAGTTTTTGATAGTTTTGTTATGTGGCAGTAGGTATTTAGCACATTACTTGTGAATACTAGTGAGAAAATTAGGAACCATATACGTAAGGAAAACAGGAAGCAGGTAAAGTCCAATACCTCCACTAAAGTTGGGGTGATTAAGAGCATTTTGATGGAGAGGTGTGTGTTCATGTGTGTGCACACACATGTGCTTTTACACCTGATGTAAAATATGTGACTATTTTTTGAAACATACATTATTTGTTTCATAACTTTATTGGTATATAGAAAGATAATATTCTGAGAAAGCTCTTGTTAAATAAGAGATAATAGCACATCATTAAATTTCTATAGCCTCTCTGACCTGAAGTAGTAAATTCTTAATTTAAAATATGCTCCAGTATTATGTCTTCTCCCCCTGCAATGTTTTCTTTCAATTTTAAAAAGTGGATTGCAGATGTGACAATTATAGAAACTATAAATGAGGCAAAAGAAAGATTGTAGCTGGGTAAGCAGTTTAAGAAACAACCTGCTGTGTAACTTATTTGGACTCTGACATTGACTTGAATAAAAGCAATTATTTGGGAACATATTTGATGTAAATTATTTCTCTTCCCTTGTCTTAATTTTGCAAATAGAGATAGCATTTATGGTGCTACATTCATCAAGCATACACCTGTTTTAGAAATATGAATCAGTATCAATCAAGTACTACATTTGTTGCATAAGTTGACAGTTTAAAACATGCAATTGTAATGTATTTAAAAGATGGGAAAAGTATAAGTCAGTGTGATCAGCTTCCTTGAAAATGTTTTAGAATAACTCCAAGCAGAAAAACCACCTTCAGTTTGTCCGTTACTGAGAGGTGAAGCTTGGGGGAGGCTATCTGTTTAGAATTTTTTTAGCTGAAGCTGATAGATACTTTCTTCCTTTCATATCCATACATATTTTGCTGTTATTTGGTATGGAAAAACATATCTTACAATGAGGACACTTCATTTTTCTATATCAAAAATAACCTCTGGTGGGAAATTGCCTCCAGCAGGCAGAGTTAGACATTTCTTTGTTTATATTTATAACATGTATTATAATTTTTAGTTTGTTTTGTTTCTTCTCCAAAAGAGAAAATAAAGGACTAGAAATAATTAATTCCGTATCAAAATACACACAATAATCTCAAGACAAAGAGAGTTAATTATATTTTTTGGGGCATATATTTCATTTCACTTTATTTTTGGTAGTGTATTAGTAGAAAAACATTAAAGATTTGCTCTAGTAATAGAGAAATTAGCTGCTTTTCAAGGAAGAAATGCCAAAAAACTACAAGACAATGTTTTATTTATTTTTTATGTATTTTGTGGGGTGGAGGATTTGAGGAGGTATTCTACTAACAAATGTATACTCTTTTTGTTCTAATGTAGAATATGTATCTACTTAAAGAAAAGGGACATGGCATACTTCTCAGAATGTTTGACTTTATGTTTTATTGACTATTTTGTTGAGAATCCCCTCTCTCCCAAATAAAAGCAAACAAACTTTTTATGACAGAAAAAAAGTTAATTTAATTGAAAGATTTACTTATTCTTACCTTTTATTTAATAACCTGATACATCTCTTTAATTACTGAAAATCTGTAGAGATTTTTTAAAATTGACTTCCATATCTTTTAAGAGATTTTGAATTCATTTAATATTCCTATGTTTTTCTTGTGACCACTAGGTACTAAGTGGAAGGAAAAAGAATACAGAAAACAAATTATATGTCTCTCCCATGTATTCAGGGGTCAATCTATTTGAATAGCTTAACCTTCACTAAAGCAATACAGAGAGTATAAGACCTATGAGTGTTACCTTTATTACTTTATTTATACCATTATTATACCCTTATTATACCTTTATTAATTTATTTTATTCAAGTTGTTGCCCTGCAAGTTCAGCTACAAATATGCTCCATAGGAAACTGAATCTTAAATTGCTATCTCAAGTAGTGTACCAAAGATCCTTTCAAAAAGTCAGTCTTTTTTAGTTAAAGTTTTTTTAAATTTATTTTTTATTTTGAGAGAGAGAGCAAGTGGTGTAAGGACAGAGGGAGAAAGGAGAGAGAATTCCAGTAGGCTCCACACCATCAGCACAGAGCCCAATGCTGAGCTCAAACCCATGAACCGTGAGATCATGACCTGAGCCAAAATCAAGAGTCAGCTGCCAAATGACTAAGCCACCCAGGTGCCCCCAAATCTTTTTTTTAAATGATGAATATCAGAGCACCATCAGTGATTTTTAATGATAATATATGTTATCTGTAAAGATAATTCTAAATGAGGTCCTCTAAATATTTTTGAATAATGTTGACAAAATAGACATCCAAATTGATTCTTTTGAAATGAATATTTTATTTATAAATTTCAGTGTATTTCTTAAAAATAATTTACTTATTACATATACAATTCTGCCACTTTCAGGGTTTTGGCCTTGTAGTGCTTACATAGGGTGTGATCTTCATTTTGTTATAATTTCTGGGATCCCTTGAGACTATGTTCTTTTAATTCGCATTTGAATGTCACTGTAATTGAAGTAATTCTCACTGCCCTTAACTAAATTTATGCTTCCAGATGGAAAAGATTTTGTTAATAGAAAAAATGAATTAGTAGAAATGTCATCAAAATAAAAATTAGCTTTTATGATAAAAATTGCCAAAAAAGCTGTGAAATCACATTAAGAAATAACCTTTACTTTGCCACCTGATTAGATTAATTGCATAGGAATATATATATTTTAATTTTTTGGGAAACTTATGAACTTAACATTTAAATAACTTTAATAATTGCTATTAGCTGATAAAACTGATAAAAATATAATGACTCTTGCTATGCAGGTATTTTCTGTATATAAAGAAAAGACATAATTAGTATTGAGTAACTCTGTTTATATGGATTGGCTGTAATTACACTATCTATTCCAAGCTAATACCTGTGATTGATACAAATTGAAACATGTAGCAATCAATATTACATTGAGTGTATAAGTACATATTAAACACAAGAATAAGAAGGTGACTGGTGATGGAATTTAACCTTCCTAGTAACCTCTTATTTATTCCTATTGAACTCTATCCTTTAAATAATAAAATGCTCTTTCTTTCTATTGCTATCAAAATTTTTTATTGGGGAAAAGAAATTTTGTTTTACTTCATAAAATTCATTAAAAGAAGCGATATAGATTACTTAAGATTTATGTGATTTCAAGAACTGCTCAAATGTTAATATATATAAGAATCACATGAGAAACTCATCAAAAAAATACTTCTGATTCAGGACTTTCAGCTGGGATATGTATTTCAGCATTTTAAACAAACTCATTATTGTAAATATTGCTTGAAAAGCAAATTTTTAAAGAACAAGAATATACTCTACCTCCTATTTTGGGATTTACTAGTATAGTTATGTATATATTACATATTTAGAGAATTATAATGAAACTATATTCTTTGAAAGCAGTATCAAGATACTTATTTATAGTTCTTATTTTCTCTCATAGAAGTTTTTTTTTTTAAATTCCGTTTACTAAGGAGAATTCTTCCCTGTGAATCCTAAGATGAAAAAGTGAAATTTCCAAACTCTTTCTTATGTTTAATTTTTTTTAATGTTTTTTAAAATTTATTTTTGAGAGACAGAGAGAGACAGCAGGAGCAGGGGAGGGTCAGAGAGAGAGGGAGACACAGATCTGAAGCAGGCTCCAGGCTCTGAGCTAGCTGTCAGCACAGAGCCTGACACGGGGCTCAAACCCACAAACCATGAGATCATCACCTGAGCCGAGGCCAGCAGCCAGACGCTTTACCGACAGAGCCACCCAGGCACCCCAAGCTCTTTCTTATGTTATAGTAATACCTCCTCAATCCATTATTTGGATGCTTTCCTCATTTGTCTTCTTAGCCTTTTATAACCTTCTAGAACATAGTTTTCATTTTTGTTTTCCCTAGATTTAGATATAGGGCATATTTGTATTTGGATAAAATAACTCATTCGTGATTGCAAATCATCATGCTGGATATTACATTTTACATTTGGGAAACAGAGGAATGTGTTCACTATCCAAGAAAAACATGATGAGATTTCTTTGTTCCCTGTGAAGTTGCCTGTCCACCTCCATCCTAAGACTTCCATGACAGTAATGAGCTCTGTTCCAAGGGGCAGCTCTGAAGTTTCCTTCAAAGGGTTACAAAGGGAATGCATAGAAGGTGTCACCTCAAGAACCAACTGCTTTTCCCCATTGGCTTTTCCTGATTTTGAATAAACTGACCTAAAATAAATAAATAAAATTGTTAACTGAATGGTATAGGTAAACTCACTGGTCTTTACTGTGGAGTCTGAATTGAATTTAATATTGTAATCTCTTTGTAGACAACATCTAGCTGTTTCAAGAACTAAGAAACTTTGGGCACTATATATATCTGAAAGTTGGAGCGTATCCCAACTTGAATAAGCTTAGGACTTGAGAATACATTTGAAGAAAACAGCTCCACAGAATTCTATTTGAGAAGTTCTTACTAAAGAACCTAAAATCTTAATTTGTGAATATGAATCCCAATTGGGCATTGCCATTGACTTAAAAATCTAAAGTCCTATGCTATGATTATGAAATTCAGATGCTCATCTGAAGATCAAATTTGAAGATGAAGGCTTGCCTATCTAATGCTGGCAATACTTATTTTCTAAGGGTTATATGCTTGATTCCAAAATAACATGCTTGAAAAATTATTTAAAATCTAATACTGCCACTTGGTCTGAATTTTATTGACTATAAACTGGAATCTGAACACAAGCAATAAAACCACATGGCAATGTCCAGTTATAAGGAGTTTACACAGATAATCCAGAAAGATATATTATTTTCAGATAGTGAAATAAAATCATAACTTAAATATTATAGAAACCCAGAAGCTCATTTATTTATATCCCAGTTTGCAGATAATGTTATAGGCTGGGGCTCCATAAACTTAAAAAAATGTAAAAACATTTTTAGTTTTCAGGAAATACAAGAGATGGAAGAGTTGAATTAGCCCTTGGATGTTATCTACTGACCGTTGGTGCAGACAGTGCATTATGGATTCAATATGTGAATGATCGATGATCAATATTTGCTGAAAATAGGGTTGGATTTCAAAAGTTCGATGGGTTTTGGACATGGAGAGGCTTTGAGAGAAGTGTTGTGCAGAGTAGGAATACATATATCTGGATATACAGGGGAAAGGAGTTAGATTAAAAGAGAGAGAGAGAGAGAGAGATCTGAGAGAGAGAGAGAGAGAGAGAGAGAGAGAGAGAGAGAGAGAGAGAGAGATCTGTGTTTGGCCAGGGAAGAGACAGAGTCATGATTTTGAATGTTATCTAGAAGCCTTTTAGTTTGTTTTGATCAAGGATAAGCCCCTGTTGAGAACACTGCAGGAGATCAATCTGATGGTGATGCCCAAAGAAACAGTTTTACTAAAGGCTGGGAACCATGCTAGAAGACTAGGTCAATTATCCAAGCAGGGGAAATTGGCTAGAAGAGCAATAATAAAAATATAGAGGAAGAGATAATAGAAATGTTACCAGTATGAAAATAATTGATTCGGAGTCTGAACTAATGACATATCTTAAATTAAGGAATGGACAAAGAAATTCAAACATATTTCTGAGGTTTTGAGTATGCATAACAAGAAAAAATATAGTACAGCAAAATCTGGAAAGATGAGCCATTTTAAAGATTATGGTTTTAGTGGGACTTACTTTAGTTAATGAGCTTCTTTTTTTAAAATTATTAATGTTTTTTATTTATTTTTGAGAGAGAGACAGAGCACAAGTGGGGAAGGGACAGAGAGAGAGGGAGACACAGAATCTGAAGCAGGCTCCAGGCTCTGAGCTGTCAGCACAGAGCCCGATGCGGGGCTTGAACCTGTGAACCATGAGATCATGACCTGAGCTGAGGTCAGATGTTTAACTGACTGAGCCACTCATGGGCCCCATAAGCCTAGGACTTCTAAATGAAAATGCCCAACGGCCAGTTAAATATAACAAATCCAATATTTATCAAGTAAGAAAAACAAAAACTTTTGAGAGAGATTGGAGGAGTAATTAGGCCTAGAAAAATACTAAAGCATGGTGGTGTCTCCAGGATTGGGGAGGAGTTTGAAAGAGTCAGAGGTCCATTGTGTCAAATTCATATTTTACAAAGCTTTGTTTTTGGCCTCAGGCCTACAATTCCATTTTGAAGGTGCAAATAGCCATATTCTCACCCTTTGGGAATGTTCAATTTCTATTCAGACCTAAGCACTTGCTGTGTGAGTGACTGCATCCTGCTGCTTGCTAGTGTGAGGCAAAGTTGCAACAGAAGGTTAACAAAAGGTTTTCCTGGTAGGTGTATTTTCCTGTTAGAAGAATTACCAGCTTCATAAACTGGGAGTTATAATCTCAAGAAGGATTTTGCTTCAGGCTTATCTCTTCTCCCACGGGCTGTGGAGATGTGTGCATGAGCCAATTTGCACCCCTTCACAACACTTCCATTCATCTAAAATTACAATACTATCCTTATGTGAATTTTATACACCCAGAGGAATTAAGCTCATCATTACTATTACAACAATAAAGCTCTCTTCAGAAGTTGCTATGCTGGAAGTTTTCCCAAATGATTCATTCACGTTTTCATTACCTACCTCCAAGTGTATAATTCCCCATTTCCATTTTTTAAAGATATTTAACAGGTATTGTAACTGGTATTTTAAAAATACTGATTTAAGAGGATTTTGGTAAGATTCACGTAGTTTATAGGAAACAGACTATACTATATTTTGGCTAACAAATTTTCTGGGTTCACAAATTATGCATGTACAGGCAGGAGTTTAGAATTACACAGTTAGCCCCAATGAGGATATGTTAAGGGCTTTTATTTCCTGATTAATGCAAGCTAAATGTCTGCCAAACAACTTTTCTAATCAGAATTCATCTATCTTTCATATATTTCATCTTAAACACAGATCACTGAAACACCTACATTTAATCATCCAGAGTAATTCAGAACAGAGGATCTGTGTTAATGCATTTGGGGGTTATTTGTACACAGAGTAGACATCCCTTTTGGATCATTTAAATTGCTTTGTGTTTAAAGAAATAGAAATGAAAATTTCAGGAATTTTTTATTAAAATGATAGCCACATTTATATAAGATAAATTTCTACATAAAGCAGATAATAGACTGCTTTCAACTTGGCAGTTTATTATCTCAATTATCTTTGTCACCTGAGAATGAACTAATTCAGAAATAGTAGTGAACAAGGGAGGGCTGCACTCTATGCTTCCCCACCCAGAGGAAGGGGTTAACAGAAAAATATGACAGGCCACAAGTCATGACATGTACTTGAAATGAAATGAAATAATAAATATACAATATATACATTATATATAAGGCACTTTTACCTATACACACACAAATATATAAGTTAATGCTTATGTTTTCCTAAAACACTGAAACAGTAACATTTTTATTCTATAAATTAAAACCAAAGGAACACTATATGCTACATTTTTTGAAACTACCCATTAGTCTGTAATCTTATACCTCATCCTCATTGTATCCAACTGATAACTGTGAGAAATACTAGCTTTAGAAAAAGAAAGTTTCTGAGGAGATAGTATGTTCATAAGAAATCATGTTATTAATAATATACTTGCCTATAAGTGTTATTTCCCTACATATTGTATAATTTTCTCAATAAACCGGCAAAACAGAAATTATTCACATTTTGCATTCAAGGCCAGAGCAGAAAATTTTGTAACACACATCTGACTAGAGGAAAAGTAATTAAAAGGGATGCGTCCTGATCCCTGCAAATGAAGAACCCAAGTTTAGTTCAAAGTCTAAGCAGAAAGAATCTTCTCTGCTGCATGACATTTCTATATCTGATCAGAAATGTTCAAAGCAGGAAAATACTGGTCACTATGCAGAGGGTTTAGACACACTCATTTAGCACCAAGAAAAAATGTGGAAGCATTGTCTAGCTGTTTCTGGATAAAATAAAAAAAAATTGAGACTTCATTGGTAAGGTGTCCAGATTATAGCTAAGCTACTCCATGATATTGCTCCCTGGGCATTCATTTTGTTTCACCAAGTGGTCTTCAAGGACCTTAAACTGACACTAGCTTTTCATGCATATGCATACCTTGGACAGAACCCTACCCATTCACCCTCCAGTCACAAGCAAATATAAGTTCCTAATATGACTTCCCCATATCCTTTATGATAAATAGTCTTCCCTGCCTCCCAGGGCCTTTAACCTTATACATTTCTTAGGTAAAGCCTCTGGAGAGCTTACCAAAACCCTATACTTTTTTGTTTGAATTGACCAATCTCAATCTGGTCTTTCCCAAAGATTTTTTTTGAACCTGACTCACTGTGTAACACAGCAGGAGTTTACTTAATAAATGTCAATTTAACAAAATCACATGATAAGGATTGTAAACAGGAGATACCCTTTAGTGTATTTGGCTAGTTAAGCATCATGTCAGTTTCTTTAGTAAGAAGAAACCTGATAAATAACATCATTAATCTTTTATATTATTGTTTATTGTACATAAATATAAACATCAGTAACAATGTTATTTTCATGATCAAGTGTAGGTTCGGATATTTTTGAAAAATCCCTTTTTCTATAGTCTTGAGTTAAATAAATCTGGTTATGTAATATTGTGTTTAGATCGCTGGATGGAACAGATCAAAATTTGTTATCATATTCAAGAATGTCATTCATTTTTCATAGGAGTTCAAATCATTATAAAATGCATCATACTATTAGCATATAAATAAAAAAATACCTGGAGAGAATGGACACTAAAAAAGTAAATTAAAAAATAATACCAATTACTTTCACTGAGTAAGGTTAAAATAACTTACTATTTTCTTTGTATGTTTGTGTATAGTTTTATTATAAATGGAAGATACTTAAGACCTCAGCTGTGTCTTACACTGCCAAAATTTGACTCCCAATTCTGCCATTTATTAACCCATGTGTTCCAGTTAGTGATTTTAGTTTAAGATTCCTCATTTGAAATGGATTGGTTGTTGTGAAGCTAAGATTTAAATACACTTAGGCATGAAGAATTAATATTAGTATTACTTTATTATTAATTAAGGAAAAAATGAGGGATTTCTTTCTAATTTTAAAGAAGTGTTGGAGGGGCCCCTGAGTGGCTCAGTTGGTTGAGTGTCTGACTCTTGGTTTAGGCTCAAGTTATGATTTCACAGCTTTGTGGAATTGAGCCCCATGACAGGCTCTGCACTGGCAGTATGGAGTCTGCTTGGGGTTCTCTCTCTCTCTCTCTCTCTCTCTCTCTCTCTCTCTCTCCCTCTCTCTGTTCCTCTTCTGCTGATGCCATCTCTGTCTCTCTCAAATAAATAAATAAATAAACTTAAAAAATGTGTTGGAAACCCTGATAACTAAGAAATACATCACAAAATATTTTATTGTTTTCTCTTTCCTTTTCTGTTTTTTTTTTTAAGTTTAAGGTGTACAACATGTTAATCGGATGCACTTATATATTGTAAAATGATTACCATCGTAGCATTAGCTAACACCTTTATTGCATTGCATAATTACTATTTATTTTCTTATCTGCCTATTAGATACTCAGAACTTACTCATCTTTAAGTGACAATTTGGACTCTTTGACCAATATTTCCTGGTTTCCTCCAATCACCAGCCCTTGGTAGCCATCATTCTTCTTTCTATTTCTTTGAGTGTGACTTGAGTGTTTTTTTAACCAGAATTATTTCATCAGATGATTTCAAGATTTATTATAAATCTACAGTAATCAAAACAGTGTAGTACTGGCTCAAACAGACAAATCAATAATTGGAGTAGAGCAGAGAATCCAGAAGTAGGCTGATACATACTTGGACAACTAATTTTGAAAGGCTGAAAGGGCTTTTGGAGTTAACATCTTGGGATTGATTTTAAAATTAAGATACAGCTTCTTCAATAGGAATGGAAGCTACTTTTCCTAATTTAATTTTAACTAAATACATACATATTTAAACTCCTCTCTGACAATGAATACCTGTTTTATTATAATATATATTCTATAATATTTAAATATAGCAAGCTATAAATCATGTACTGTTAACTTCAGTCACTTTATTTTTAAAGAATCTACATAGAAAAAACAACAACAGGAAATAAAAGCATAGCTGACTCTGAGGAGTTAAGAGCAGTGACCTTCAATGTAGTAAAAAAAAAATCTGTTTATAACAAATTGATCCTCAAAACCTTAACTACTAATAGCATATGTTGACTGGAAGCTTTACTGATAACATACCATAGCCTCTTGAGATTAACATATGCAATTAATCACCTATGTGATTAACACATATTTTGTATGTTATATATATTATATGCTGTATTTTTATAATAAAATAAGCTTCAGAAAATGCTTTTAAAATCCTAAGAGAAAATACATGCAGAGTGCTATTCTATATGTATCAAAAATATATGCATGTAAATAAAGCCATATAGTTTAAACTCGTGTTAAGGGCCAACTGTATAGTGAAATGGGGAGAGGATTACTTTGCCAAATATGTGACCATAAAGAAACTATTTAATCTTGCTGAGTCTACAATTGTTTGTTTGTAAAGTTGAGATGTAAAAGGCTAAACATAGAGAATTTTGATTTAGGTGATATCAGAATAGAGAGTATGAAACTACCATGATCACAGATAATTATAAACTCTGTACAGTATAAATACACACAGATAAACAAATGCACATTTGTGTTATTTTAAGGCAGGGGAGAGTAACAAAAGCGGAAGAATTATTGGGGATTTGACACAAAAGCATTTAGAAGCTAGTTCAGAGTATCTCTTGTTGAGGTCTACATTGATACTAACTAGCTTTTTATATACTATGCCTAGAACTCAAGAAGAAATCTATGATGTTTGTCAACTTCATCAAAGGATATAGTTTAGAGCTACCAGAGAAAATGAAAAATTAAGTATGGGAAAATACCAGAAAGGATAGAGAATCTCAGAATGTGCAGAAAAGCCTTGGCTAAAGAACTGTGGAAGTGTTGGGGAGGTCTCAGGGAACAAGTGGAAGGAACAGCTGGAATGCTGGAATGAAATTTAGCAGCTGCTAAATGGGAGCCATTATATTGAGATCTATCAAGGTGTGGGCATTATAAATACCTTGGGCTTTCCACTGAAAGCCCTAATGACACTTACATTAGGTACAAAGGGTAGATCTGTGAACTAAGAGATTCACTCTAGGAATAAGGGAACATTGAAGATAGCCTACCTTTAAAAAAATTTTTTTTTAATTTACATCCAAGTTATTTAGCATATAGTGCAATAATAATTTCAGGAGTAGATTCCTTAAAGCCCCTTACCCATTTAGCCCATCTACCCCTCCCACACCCCTCCAGTAACCCTCTGTTTGTTCTCCATATTTGAGTCTCTCATGTTTGGTCCCCTTCCCTGTTTTTATATTAGTTGTGCTTCCCTTCCCTTATGTTCATCTGTTTTCTATCTTAAATTCCTCATATGAGTGAAGTCATATGATATTTGTCTTTCTCTTACTGACTAATATCACTTAGCATAATATCCTCTAGTTCCATCCACATTGTTGCAAATGGTAAGATTTCATTCTTTTTGATTGCTGAGCCATACTGCATTGTATATATATACCACATCTTTCTTATCCATTCATCCATCAATGGACATTTTGGCTCTTTCCATTTCGGCTCTTTGGCTGTTGTTGATAGTGCTACTATAAACGTTGAGGGTGCGTGTGCCCTTTCATAACAGCATACCTGTATTGCTTGAATAAATAATTAGTAGTACTATTGCTGGGTTGTAGGGTAGTTCTATTTTTAATTTTTTAAGTAACCTCCATACTGTTTTCCAGAGTGCCTGCACCCATTTGCATTCCCACTAGCACTGCAAAAGAGATCCTCTTTCTCTGCATCCTGGCCAACATCTGTTGTTGCCTGAGTTGTTAATGTTAGCCCTTCTGACAGGTGTGAGGTGATATTTCATTGTGATTTTGATTTGTATTTCCCTGATGATGAGTGATGTTGAGCAGAAAATAGCCTACCTTAATGAAGCACAAAAAACAATTTCCCATTTTTACAATATATTAAACCAGCAACTTAATTAAATGCTAAACAAAAATTAATATTCCTCAGAATAAAACAACAGAAGTCAGAGTCTCTGCAATGTGTTATACATAATATAGTAATCCTGTGCATGTGAAGAAACAGGAAAATCCACTCTGTGATGTTGGAATTAGTGTAAATGGAATATAAAGCTATTATCAGTGAATTAGAGAAGTGCTTCTCAACTGGGACATTTCCTGACTCCCAAAGTGGATATTTGGCAACGTATCATGGTATTTTTGATTGTAAAAACTGGTGGGGCTGCAGCTGGCATCTAATAAGTAGAGGCCAAGGATGTTGCTACACATCCTACAATGCAGAAGATTTCCTTCCCAGACAAACTGTTACCTGGTTCAAAGTGACACTACTGTGTTCAGTGGGAGAGTAGGCTAAATAGGTGATGGGCCCTGGGTGTTATATGTAAGTGATGAATCACTAAATTCTACTCCTGAAACCATTTTTACACTATACGTGAGCTAACTTGGATTTAAATATTTTTTAAAAGATGGTAAAAAAAGGTCATAAAAATGAGTAGAAGCTTCTTATTAGTTTTCTATCACTAAATAAATTACATTGATTCAGTGAAAAGAAAACAAAATGGCAATACTGCTCAGAAACTCTGACTTAGAGGACTATAATGTCATAGTAAATGAATGCCTGGAGATTCTCAATAGATAATTAATCTTTGTAATTAAGGAAATGAAATTTAAAACCACAAGAAGATACTAGTTTATAATCACTACAATGCCTATAATTTTAAAAAGGCAGAAAATTGCAAGTGTTGCTAAGGATGTGAAGAACTATAACTCTCATGTATTGGGGACTGGAATATAAAATGGCATATTAACTTTGTAAAATAACTTGTTATTTTCATAAAAAAAGTAAAACATAAACTCATTATATGACACAGAAATAGAATTCCTATACACAAAGTAAGTGAAACTTATGTACAAAGACTTACATTTAGTATCAGAGCAACATTATGCATAAGAAGAAAAAAAATGAAACAGTCCAAATGTTCATCAACTGGTGAATGAAAAAAATATGAATAAGGAATAAAATGTTATATGTTGCAATTTGAGTAAATTTCATAAACATTATCTTTAGTGAATAATCAGATGCAAAAGAATACATATTGTATGTTGCCATTTATAAAAATGTACATCAAAGGGAAGTCTTGAAAGATAGGAAGCAGATTTGTTGCTGCCTGGATATAGAGGTAAAAAGTCATGTAAATTGAAATCATTGATCTGAATAGAGATAATCTAGTCTGAAGAATAATTCAACAAACCCTGAGAGTAATTATGGAACTACGTTGAACAGTCTGACCTATGTGTAAAAAGAATCCTACATAGAGAAATATGGGGGCAAAAATATATCTGAAGATACATTTTCTGGAAATCCTCCAATTTTATAAAAGAAATGTACTTATAAATTGCAAAAAAATCAAGCAATCCCAAATAGAATAATTGCAAACAAAAATACATCTAGACATATTATAGTCAAAATACTAGAGACAAATTTACAAAGAAAGCTAAAACATAGCAGAGAAAAAAATCCAAAAATGGCAATTAGCAATATATGACTACTAATCATCATATATGAATAGATGGATAAAATCATGGAATGACACCTCTAAAGTGCCAAAAGAAAATATCTACACAGATTTCTTAGTAAAAATAATTCTAAAATGAAGACAAACACATTTTCAAGTAGATGAAATATGAGGAAATTTATCACCACCAACTGCTCTAAAGGAAAGAGTAAAGGAAGTTTTTCAGGATGGAGGCATGGTACCAGACAGAAATTTGTATCTAAACAAGAAGAATAGAACACTGAAAATGATAGATTTGGGATTAAATATAAAACATTGTTTTTCTAATCTTGTTAAAATATAAACCATTTAAAGTAAAACTAATAACTGTGTTTTGTCTTGTTGATAACATATGTAGTTTTAAATATGTGAAAAGATGAGCAAAAAGTCAAGAATATGAGGTGGTAAGTATTATGTTAACTTAGTTAGACAGTGTTAAGTATACATATTATAATCACTAGAGTAAACACCATAAAAGTAACATAAAAATAAGTACCCTAAAATTAAAAAAGCAGAAATAATAGAAAACTGCTGAGTTAATATAAAAAGAGCATCAAGAAAAAAACAAAGAATAGGTCTAAGAAAAATAAATAGGAATGTGATGGATTAAATCCAATTGCATAAACAATTACATCTATTTTAAATAGACTAAACGCTTTGATTCAATGGCAGTGATTGCCACACTGGTATAAAAAAAGACTGAAATACTCTTTATAAGAGACAAATATTAAACATAAAGATACAAACAGGTTGAAAATAAAACAGCATTCATAAGAAAGCTAATTTTTTCTGTTAATATCAGACAGGCTCTACTTGTCTGTATTTTCAGGAATATTTTCTGAAGAAAAGAGAACTTTCATGATAATAAGGATGTATATTGATCAATTATAAATATTTGCCTACTAACAATTTAAAATTCATAAAGCAAAAAAATGACAGTCATTTTGGCAGATCTCTCTCAGTAATTTATAAGAGTAGTAGACAAAATCCGTAAGGACTTAGATTTAAATAAAATAAACCACCTTCATCTAATTGACATTTATAGAAGATCACACTCAATAATTGTTTTCAAATACATGTGTTTAATATGCAGCAAATACGGCACCTTGAAACAAGTTTCTGTAAATTTCAAGTGTCAAAATAATACAAATGTATTCCTAGGCAAAACCAAAGTTCGAATAGAAAATAATAGCCACATATATACCATATATATAATAACCATATTAAGCATGTAATCCCAATCATCATTGCATAGTGATTTTGGAGAAAAAGGACTGATAAACTTTATGCAAATGACTGAAAATAGTCAAAATAACTTAAAAAGGGAAAGAAGGATGGATAAGTTCTACTGCTGGGCTTTTAAAAGTACTTTAAACAGACAAAAGTTACTAAGGATTTATAAATAGTTTAATAGAACGGAACATGGAGTCTAGACACAAGCTCACATAACTGTGGAAAATTGATTTTTAACAAAGGTGCCAAAGCAATTCAAAGAGAAATCCAAGTCCTTTCAAATAATGGTGCAGGAACAATTGAATATTGAAGTTGAAAACAATGAAACTTCTTCCATATACAAAAAATAATCAAAGGTACATCATAGTCCTAAATATAAAAGGAAAATTGAAAAGATTATAGAAGAAACCAATGGAATATAGCAGTACAACCCTGGAATAGGCAAAATTTTCTTAGGATGCAAAAGCACTAATGATATATTTAAAAGTGTAATAAATTGTTTCATTAACATAGAAAAACTCATTAATAAAACTTTTTTAACATGGAAAACTTCACATTAATACATTTAAAATGTAATAAATTATTTCATTAACATAGAAAACATTCATTAATTGAATAAAAAAGCAAGACACCAACCAGAAAAAAAAAGTTTGTAAAATTTTCTGGCAAAGAACTTGTATCCTGATAATATAATCAGCTCCTTCAGTTTATAATTTAAAACACCAGCCATTCAATTAAAAGACTTGAACAAATACTTTACAAAAGAAAATAAGCATGTGAAAAAAGCTCAGCATCATGGTTCATTAAGGAAAGACAGATTAAAACAAGAGATGGGGTTGAAAACTAATGAAATCTTGTCATTTGCAACAATGTGGATGTAACTGGAGGGTATTATGCTAAATGAAATACATCAGAGAAAGATATCATGATTTCACTCATATGCAGAATTTGAGAAGCTTCACAGATGAACATAGGAGAAGGGAAGCAACAATAAGATAAAAACAGAGATAAAAAAAAGATAAAAATAAGAGACTCTTAAATACAGAGAACAAACTGAGGATTGATGGGGATGGGTTAAAAGATAAAAATAAGCCTCTTAAATACAGAGAACAAACTGAGGATTGATGGGGATGGGTTAAATGAGTGTTGGACATTGAGGGCACTTTTCAGAATGAGCTTTGGGTGCCATAGGTAAGAGATGAATCACTGGGTTCTACTCCTGTATGTTAACTCATTTGAGAATAAAACAAACAAACAAACAAATTATAGACAAAGATATCACTACACTCTTGCTACAACTAAATATTTAAAATTACAAAAAAATAAACATTTTGAGAATGTGGAGCTACTGGCAATTCTCATGCAATGCATTGTTAGTGGAAATATAAAATGGAAACCCACTTGATATTCTTTTATATAGATAAACATGTACCTGTCCTATAACCTGTCACTTCCACTTCTTGATATATAATGACAATAAGTGAATGTGTACATGTCCCCCACCAACAATATATGAAGAAGTTTTTAACATCTTTATTTATAATAGCTCCAAACTGATGTGAGGAGAATTGTTTGTCCACAGGAAAATGAAAATACTAATTTCGATATGTTTATACAGCGGTATGAACTAAACAAGAAAAAGGGATTATTAATACAATATTAATTAATCTTACAGCTATTATATTGTATGAAAATAGCAAGAAAATGTAATATATGTCTTATGATTTCATTTATACAAAATTCTAGAAGAAGCAAAAATAATTTATGGTAATAGGGATCAATCTGTGGGAAGAGATTGACTCAAAAGAACAATGAGAAAATTTTCTGGGATATAGAAACATTCTGTTTTAGTGTTGTGTGCACAGGTGTATAGATTTCTCAAACCCATCAAATGGATGTTTCAGATCTCTTCACTTAATGACTATACATTAAACCTGAATAAAATATATTTAAAAATTCTGACGTGATGCATCTGATATGTTTACTTCTCAATGTTCCTGGAACAGAATCATAATTTATCCATATAGCTCAAATAGTTTAGTCTCTTGAGAACTAATCCATGACAATCATATTTTTAAAAGATTTAGCTGTAACCAGAGTCATAAATAAGACAGTAATTTGTAAAGAACATTAGAACTGTGATGTTCATAGTGACTAGCCAGGACAGCCATTCTCTGTAGGAAAATCTTGTTTAAGAAGCCAGATTTTAAACAGGAGCAAGTTTGATGGGTACAGAATCAGTATAAGAATAATTAGTTTTGTAATTGCAATGGCTGGTGTCATCAAAATGGGTTAGCCTGAGGCAGCTGTCTCCCTTTTGGGCCATGTGGACCTTTTCCCAAACTATATACGTTACATGGTCATAGTCCAGTCTTTTGAATGCACTTTCTCTGACTCCCTTTAAACATCCTTCCTGTTAATACAGTCTTTCTCTAAAGAATAGTGCAATCAATGACAATTAAGCTTTAAGTTGAGTCACCTTCTCACCCTGCTCTATTGAGACTTCCACTGGGTCATCTTGCCTAAAAACTGGCATTTCTATATATAGTTACTGGCTTATTTATAGTTACTCATAGAGAAATCTTTATTTTATATTTTGTTGGAGAATGGATTCTTAGAGGGTTTCTCATTAGAAATCTTTTTATGTTTATGATGACACAGGACATGATGTATGGTTGATTGTACAACAAAATTATATTGCCATGGTTTGTGGATACCACAAACTTTTTTATACCACATAACTTTTTTATACCAAAAATAGAGCTCTACAGGCACTTGTTATGAACTTTATCCTATCCCTCATTTCCTCGCTTCACTCTATCCTTGATCATTCTTAAGATTTTCTCCATTTTAACCCCATCTGTGATTCTGAACTCTCATATTTTGTTTGGCTAATTCTTTATTTTCAGTTCATCTTAACCAAAGATAGGGTATATTTAGATATAGGATGAGAACATATATATTTTATATTACTTGGTAATAAAAACTGAGAAAGCTTAGTTTTCTTAATTACCTCATCAAAACTATACCTAGTCAGAATGATCACATTAAAAAGTTAGGTGAAATGAATTTTGGTATCAAAATTTCTGGTGGATATAATTCTTATAAGAGTTTTTTCTAACTGCTATAAACCTATTTTTTTCATAGACCTCTTGAGGGGAAGAATAACTGAATAATTTTATTTAGTCTCATATTTCATAGGTGAAGGTGATCCAATCGAAAAATCTTTTCGGCTCTTGATTGCCAATGTAGACTCAATGTGTATTTCTTATTTCCTTACTCTTTCCTTAATATCCTACCTGAAGCTGTGATTTGAGTCAATGGTTAACTGTCCTAAGTCATATATTTTTAATATGGAACTGGTATTAACAGACAAAATTTTGGTGATTGCTAATAATAAATTTCTTTTTGGTAACAGCAACATTTATAAATATATAAGGGTCTTGTTTCTAGCCTATCCTCAATCAGTATTTTCTGGAATGATTAAATGAATGTTCATTTCTTCTGGGTTTCTAATTTCCTTGTATGTTTCGGTATTATATGTTTGGTTATTTTTAAGCATAACAAAGTAATATTTGACTGTTTAAATATTTAAAGTAATGATTTTGTCCCTGTAGTTAGAATAATTGTTTTCTTTACAAAAGATAGGTCAACTCTATGACACAGTAAAGGATTGCTTATGTGAGATCTGTTGTGTCTCTGAATTCTTGAGAGAGCATGGCAGCTAATTTATGACAAATTACAGTAGAGGCAAGAATCTGTGGCCTGACAAGCCATGGATCAGGCCAGTGTCCAGGTCCTGGTGACTGAGAGGATCCAGTCTGGAAGACATTCTCAAGTGAGATGGGCAATTTCTGGTCATGATTCAGGCAAATGACAATAAAAGTACTGAAGAGGGAGCAAAGCATAGTAGTGATTTGTCTTAACAAATGAGTGGAGAACTATCATAGATTAACAGAAAGCTGGTACTCAGGAATCTGGCCATGAATTTGTATGAATCCTTGTAGGAGGGAGAGCAAAGAGAGTTTGTTGATCCAAATGGGGGATGGGATCAGATTCTAGGGACAGATCCAGATCAGTCGGGATCTTTTCATTATTCATTAAAAAGCTAGCCAGGCTGCTGGCACAGAGACTTAAGCAGGACTGTCGGGATGTGAATGACACGATCAGAGTAGAAAGATGAGGGAGGGCGTGTTCTGTGATTGGCATGAAGTTCCAGAGTTCCTGTTCAGCACAGGGGTGTATTTCCCCAGTCGTCCTAAAAAGGAGAGGCATATTGTAGTTACTCGGTAAATATACTTTGAATAAAAGTTAGTAAGCTATTAAAAAGCCATCAGAAGGAAGTCTCTAGTGGTATCAGGTTTTCTAGGAATGAATGGGATATGAGAGCGTAAACAAGGCGGAACTGACTGAAGTGCTTAATCAATATAGCATATTTCACTTTATTTGATTCAATACTGGATTAGTTAAATATTATGTTTTTTCATTTTCACCAGTGCAAGTAGAAAATGAAGTGAGAAGATATGTCCTCAAGAGAACATCAATACATATGCATATAAATAATTTAATTCTAATAACATTTAATAGGCATATTTTCTTTATTCCATGATTTGGAAGGGTATTCTGAAAGTTCATTATTGATTACGCTTTCACCAAAAATATTAATTTGTTCTCAAATTGTGAAGAAAATATTTGTTACAGGTTTTCTGAGTCAGTGATAAACTAAATTAAAAACTTTAAGACACCTTCACAATTAAGTCAGATTTTATGATTAAAAATCTATATAATTCTCCATATTCATGGTTGAATACAATCACCAAGTAAAGATGCACTATTTTAATAATGTTTTTAATTTAACAAAATATTATTTCTAAAACCAAAGAAAAACAAGTTACTTGATTATATAACTATTCAGTCAATTCATCTTTAACTAAGGGGCAGATATAGTCGTACAAAAGATAACTTGAAATTATACAAAATATTTGTGTATTTTCATTTAAAAATGAATAGCTTAATATGGCTACATTTGTATACTTAATGCAAACCATTTTTGAAAATATATGACTTTCATATTTATATTCAGATTATAGTTTCAAATAATTTTATAATAATTTGTATAAATAAATCTTTAGAAACAAAGCCCAAATATGATAGTAGGAACATTAAAAGGTCCATATATATGAATAACACATTTGTGCTTTTAATATCAGGTCTTAGTTTAAAGTGTTTTATTGAACTTATAAAAAACATGTTTATAAATTCAACCAAAAATATACATTATACCTCCCCCAGCATTGCTGTTCATTTTGGATAACACATGTGTAGATATAACATATTTCATGTGAAGAAGATATACATTAAAATTTTGGTGTTGGCTATGGCAGATCCAGTTATATCATACTAGCTCTTCTGCTGAGAAAAGATAGAAAAGTGAGTAAAACACCATTCTAAAACTCCTTTTAAAAACATCAATAAACTATCAAGTCAGCCAAAAATATCTTATACAGAAGTCAGTATCTTAGAGAGATAAGAAGAACAAAGAAACAAGCTTGGTATTGGAAATTGGTCTTGCTTCAGAATCGTTTGCCTATTTACAAGTTGCAACCAGATCTAAAACTTCAACCAGCTCTAACTCTGATTCCAGATGATCTGTCCTTTTTCTAAGCAGCAAAAGAAATACTGGAAGCTGAGAAAAGCATTTACCAGCCTTTTGGGGATGTTGGACAGGTGATGATCTGTGGAATACACCCTGGCATTTTGGTTGGGATCTCTTGGGAAATGTGCACAAAGAGAACAGGATGTAGAATTACTCTCATGAAGCCTGAAACCTAGCCTTGACATGCAGGATTAAAGCAATCTTTTTTTTTTTTAATCTCTTAAGAGTGAAAGAAAAGAGAAATAACATATTTAGACCGGCAGAAAACCTGTACAAATGTTCACACACAATGGTTGGCATTAAAAAACATACCATAAGCACCTACAAATGTAATTGCTGAGACATAAGGTAGTTCTATTTTTAACTTTTTGAGGAATCATCAAACTGCTTTCTAGAGTGGCTGTACCAGTTTGCATTCCCACCAACAGTGCAAGAGGGTATTTAAAGTGATACATGAACCCCAATGTGTATAGCAGCATTATCTATAATAGCCAAATTATGGAAATAGCCCAAGTGTCCTTTGACTGATTAATGGATAAAGAAAATGTGATACACACACACACACACACACACACACACACACACACAGGAATATTACTCAGCCATGAAAAAGAATGACATTTGCCATTTGCAATGACATGGATGGAGCTGGAGAGTATTATGCTAAGTGAAATACATCATTCAAGAAAGATAAATACCATATGATTTCACTTATACGTGGAATTTAAGAAAAAATGAGCAAAAGTTAAAAAAAGAGAGACAAATTATTCAGAAACAGACTCTTAACTATAGAGAACAAACTGGTGGTTACCAGAAGGGAGGTGGGCAGAGGATGGGTAAAACAGGTGAAGGGGATTAAGGGTATACTCGCTGTGATGAGCACCGGGTGGTATACGGAAGTGCTGAATCACCATACTGTGTATCTGAAATGAATATTACACTGTATATTAAGTAACTGGAATGTAAATAAAAACTTAAAAATAAAGACAAACACCAACCAACCAACCCCAGGAATACCAGATCACAAGAAAAACTGATTGGAAATTATTTGAAAAATCAGAAAATAGAAACTACAGAAAAAAATTGGAGATATAAGACATGGGTTTCAAATTAGCTGAAATTATTATACATGTATGTAGGAAAATATATCAAAGGATGAAGAATTTCAGCAGGAAATTAGAATTCATAGAAAATATTTCAAAAGTAACTTTAGCATTAGAAAAACGTACTATCTAGGGGTGCCTAGGTGGGTCAGTTGGTTGAGCATCTGATCCTTAATTTCAGCTCACATCTTAATATCACAGTTCATTAGCTGGAGCCCCAAGTTTAGCTTTTATCTGATAGCATGGAGCCTGCTTGGGATTCTCTCTCTCTCTTTCTACTCCTTCCTGCTCATGCTCTCTCTGTCTCTCTCAAGATAAAGAAATAAACTTAAAAGAAAAGAAAAACATAATATCTAGAATTAAGAACTTAATAAATTGGATTAATAGTACACTATACACAGCTCAAATAAGTACTTAAGATCTGAAAGATAAATCAATGGGGAAAACAAAACCCTAACTGAAGTACAGAGGTCAAAGTTTTCAAAATATGAAAAAAGGTGAAGACACATATGGAGGCATGGTAAAAAAAAAAAAAGTTTGTAATTAGAATAACAAAGGGAAGAAAGAAAGACGATGAGGCAAAAACAATATTTGAAAAAAATACTGAATTTCCAAAAATGATACAAGATATCAAACAACAGCACTACATACTTGAAGCTGGTGTTATAATGATGTTATTGGACTTTTGGCAGTTATTTACTAAACATAAACATATGAATAATTCATAACTAAACAATTTTACTTGTAAGAACAAAAACAAGAAATATATCTATACTTGTGTGCAGAAAATATGTTCAAATATGTCCCTAGCAACATTCTTTGAGAAGACCCCAATTTTAAAACAGAATTTTTCACGAGAATATAATGAACAGACAGACTGTGTAGTATTTATACAATGGATATAGAAATGAAAAGAAAAAAAGGCAGCTATCTACAACAATAGGTATTTTGATATCAAAATCACAACTTTGAAGTCCAACATAAAAGGACACATGCTGTAAAAGTCCACTTGAAATAATGTTTAGAAACAACGTAATTTCCAGGAAAGTGGTTACCTCAATAAAGAAGGGCTGCTACAGGGAGCAGGCCTGAGGGGAGCTTCTGAAATGTGGGTAGTGTCCTATTTCCTGTCTCTGATTTTGTTCCTGGATGTGTCAACTTCATGAAAGTTAATAAACCTATAAACTCACTATTAGTTCACACTTTTTCATGTAAATTGTATTTTAATAAACATATTTTAAAATAGGATGAATATAATGTTTGGAGAAAGATTATGTAATATGATAGATCTACCAAAAACAAAAGTTATGGGACAATTCTGGCACATTTTCAAATCTGTGGGGCTCGTTGTAGAATGTTTTTACTGAAAAAGTGGGAAAATCCTTAACTCTTATCTCAAGAAATCATTTAATTTTAACCAAAAGATCTCTTTTAAAGTCTCTTTCTGTTAGAATCTGTTTTATATATATAATATATAGTATATTATCTATAGTATATAATATAATCACATATACATACACACTGATATATACACACACACACACATATGCACTTGCAAAAGTTTGATCATAGACTGATCACTCAGAAAAAAAATGGTGCCTTTCTCAATTCATCAGATAAACTATTCATACTAGAAAGTGCTTGTCAAATCTTGCCAATGTATGTGATTTGTATCCCTGCCCTGTTGCACAATTTCCTTAGGTGCCATTCACCTTATTTTGTATAAAAGTTGCCTTCAGGAAGTACACAAATATGGTGATGATGTTAAATCAAAATTATTTATCTGACTGTATAAGTTGTACATTGCCAGGTGGAAGACAGAGCCTAATGTGGATTTTAAGGCAATTGATTGATTCTGTCCAGTAATCCCATAGCAATGAAATCTCATTGTCTGGGTAAATCAGTGACGCCATCTTCCACTACAGTGAGAATAGAGTTTGCATACATTTAAAATATATTATCTAAATAATAAGAGATTCAACTTTCTGAGTTATTCACTGAAAATAAGCATATAATATGTAAAGGCTAATTGTGATCACAGAGAATTATTTGCAAATATATGACATGTATCATCATTTTTATGCTTATATGCATATATTTACATCTCATGTATTTCTCTCTGCTTATTATAGTATCAGTATGTGGGCAAAGTTCAATATTTAGATTTTAAGTATGTGTTCAACATCATGAGGTAGAGGAGACAATCTCTTTCAAG
This sequence comes from Suricata suricatta, assembly GCF_006229205.1. Taxonomy (NCBI): domain Eukaryota; kingdom Metazoa; phylum Chordata; class Mammalia; order Carnivora; family Herpestidae; genus Suricata; species Suricata suricatta. The sequence goes on from NC_043700.1 coordinate 117,605,729, forward strand.
TAACAGTCATTTATTTGAGACGGAACTTGTTTAGTATATAAGCATCTTTATTTGGCCTTCTCCCAGGTGAATAACAAAAAGATATATGATAGTGATTATTCAGAACTATAGCATGCTAGAATGATCAGCTAAAGTACATAAATTATCTGATCTATAATTCTTTTTTCCTTTTCAATATCAACTCCCTTTGCTATTTAGGGTAAGCAGAGAAGGCTTGGTTTTAAGCCCTTTCACTTGTGCACTTTGAAGTTATGTCAGCACTATGAGCTCTTTCTCTACTGTGTCTAGTTTTGTCATGGGCCATTGCCCATTGTACAACTGGCATGCTGTTCCCTAAAGTGAACTTTCCCGAGAGTCTGTAAAAAGAGAATCTAAGGAATTAGAGCCCTTCATCAAAAGGTTTCCACATGAGCACACATTCAATTTTTCAACTGTTCTGATAAGGTACAACCTTTCTTTTCACAAGTCTAAACTGTGTTATGCTCTTATAATTATTGCCACAACATTTATAGAAATGCAAATCTTACTCTATTTTTTCAGCAGTACTTTTTTTTTTTTTACCAAATTTTAGACATTTGGTATTAAGCCAATCCTTGAGCTTTTAGAAAAATAATCAATAATACCCAACGTTCCCAAGTCCCATGTGTAGGGGAGGAAGAGTGCTCTCTTGGCTCTCTTGGCTTCTCTGTCAGGTCCTCATACCAGATTCCTGCTTAATGCTTCACAGTAAGCCATTTGCAATTGAGAAAATAGTATAGTTAGTGAATCATATAACAGGTCTATCCCCCGCATTGTTTCCTTTGCTGTGTTGTTGTGCTCATTGTTATTGCATCTAATAGAAGGGGGAAAAAAGAATCTTTGCAAAAATGAGTTTTGGGTTACGTGAGTTTTTCAAAACATTCACTCAAAAGTCAAGGATCATAGTTAAAAGATAGTGAAGCCTAATTTTTAGTTCAGCACATTCACAGTAGGGAAGAAAATTAACATTTTTCTTGCTATAATGTAGCTTTCTGAATGTAAGCAAGTTAAAGTAATAATTTCTTTCTCAAAATGTGTTTAAATAACACTGCCCATTATTCAATGTCCAACAGAAGAAATGTGTGTGCGTGTGTATACGTGCACATGTTTCAAAAGATGCAATAATTAAATAGGTAAGTCTGCAGTTCAGGTTAGCAGGAATCTTGCTCTGTAACAGAGATGGAGAGATAGAATGTTTCTAGTGTGATTTTAGCAGCCTACGAGTGGCCTTGGGCCAGCCCAGGAAGCTAGCAAGGAATCAGCAGCAACTATTTTCTCATCATTCTGGCAAGATCTTTTGAAGGAAAGGATAGGTCTTATAGAGCTTTCCGACCCCCAGTGTGTATAAAAGGCCATCATATATGTAACATGCTATCCAATGTTTATGGAATGAATAATAAATGGGAACATATCTTTGTTCCATTTCATATTGTTTACTGTTTTCAAAAGAAGCAATATTCAACATTTAAGAAATAAAATTCTTCCATGGAAATGTTCCTTCAAATTGTATCAAAATAATGAAAATAAAATCACATTTGAATAAATGGAACACAAAATGATAGTTGAGAAAGCAGTAAGATTAATGTATGTAAGTATCATTTAAATCATACAATTGTAAAGGGTACATTATAAATTGGACTGGAAAGAAGAAAATGGCAGTTCTGAAAGAAAACATGTGTTCTCTAATCAAACATTCAAAAACATGCAATTCTCTATCTTCTCTGTAAGTTAACTTTACTGAATCTTGTTTCAATCAATAAAGATTTCCTAGTTCTACAACTGACATTTTGTTGTTGTTCTCTGTTTGTGTGGATTGGTTATTTGTTTGCATCTATCATCATCAGAGATTCCTTCATTACTCAGAAATTTCATTACTCAGGTGTTTTGTAAAATACTTTATCTTTTAAAAAGAGAAAATCATAAAGCTTACAAATGCATTATTTTTATGATATATATGTATGACATGTATACATAATAAAAGTCATCTGCAAGCTAAGTGTTCAAAATACTTTCATTTCCCACTTCTCCACCTCTCAAAAACATTTCACAAAGATTTTTTTGGACATAAATATAATATAACACTTTTCTTTCAATTCACTATCAAAGGCTCAGCTTGTAATTTCTATGGAAAAAGGAGGATTCTGTAGTCTGCAAGTTCCCAATTATATGCATTATTGGAATAGATAAGAGAGCATCTACTGAGATCCCTATTAGCTAAAGAGAGAGAAAAACTTTTAAGCCATCTGAGACTGAATTAAAAATTCATTAACGATTATTAATATGAGAATTATTATGGAATTTTGAACTGGTGAATTTTCTTTGAGTAAAACTAACTGAAATAAAGGAAATGCAACAGACATCATGTCCCTCAAATTCACCATTTTAGAGTTTCCCTGAATTTATTCCAATGTAGGAAGTTGCCTAAATCATATGCTCATTTGCTCAAATCAGCATACTTACTTTGAACTCATCAGTGGAGTTGACAAATTTATGAGAGGTTTGTACCTAGATCTATGAATATTTAACTTTAGCATTTAATTTTTGTCCTTTTACGGTAAGAAATGACAAAAGAACAATTTTCTTAACACATATAAAAGACAAAAAGCCAATTACAGAGTATGAAGTATAATTGAATGTATAATTTATTCAGAATTAAAAAGGTATGTGGTTTACATAAAAGCAAAAATGTGATGATGAATTATGTTTCTACAGTTATGTTACACACACACTCATACATACACCCAGTGCCTTGAGTTCCAGCCAAAAAATGTAAAGACTCTGTAAAGGAAAGCAACAACTAAAACATAACATGGTAAGAAATCGAAGTTAAGACATTTGCATTTTACATGGTACTAGATATAAAATATAATTTTAAACTAATTGGAATTTGCATTTCTTCTAAACACATGATTGGTGAGGAGAAACAAGGTCTATGTTAGACTTGCTTAAAAAAAAATTCCTTTTGTACACACAGATGTCAGTCATTCCTTTTTCTCCTTTTATCCAAAGTCAGTTTCAAATGAGAAACACTGACTTCAAGACTTAGATGATTTATACATTGTACCCACAGTTTGGTCCAGACTAAAATATATCATTTTGATTGCTTTCCAATGAAAGAGGCCCATAGAAAATAAACTATCCCTGAGAAATTATTAGGACAGAAATCTGGAGCAGATTGATTTAAGTGCCACATTAGAAAGCTATAATACTTAAAAAGATCTACGTCTTCTGAGGGTCTAAAATATAATTTTAATTTTCAGGGCACTCCAAAACTAGCACAGGTTCTTTGTCATTTTTCTCCCCTCCCCCCTTCACCACAACGGGATTTAGTTCAGAGGAGCTCAAATTTTAACTCCAGTTTCCTGTTGGTCTATCCTTGAGAAATGGAGGCTATCGGGAGACTGGAGGGAGATTGCTCACATGCACCATAGCAGCTTCTTATTTTCACACTAGTGGTTTCATTAATTTGGAATTATGGGAGCCATACGAAACACTCGTAGGTAGAAACATGTAACTCTCAAAGATGTCATATATCCACATTAGATTCTACCTATACAGTGCCCTTAGAACTAGTTGATTCCCCATGCAGGGATCTATAAAAATTTTGCTTTTGGATTAACAATGTTACTAGTCACTAAAATTTGTTAACCACTTACTATGAATCAGGTGCTTATCTAAGTTTTGATATCACTGATTATTGAATTCTCACAAATATAGTAGGTAGTCTTATCCGTACCACACTTCAAATCTGAATGTCAGGCAAAGAGAAGCTAGGTAGGCAAAGAGATTGAATAGCCCAATACGGATCCATGCTATACTTATTTACTAATCAGTAGAAAATTGTTGATTTGAGTTCAAATGATCAAGCACCAAAGTCCATGGCATCAATTACACTAATGTTTCTCAAATTGACTGCCTCGGTGTGTGATGTCACTGGACACAGCACTGGTTCTGAAACATTCTAAAAAGCTTTACTTTGAGCTAATATAGTACTATAGCACTGGAGTCATCTGACACTTCACTTTGAATAAGATCTTCTTTAAGGTCTCTTCACTTTGCTTTTACCAATAACATGGATTTTCCTAATTTGGTAAAATACTTTGACTCATTGTCTAAATTGTTACTAATCTTTCCTGCTTGATTTCTAGACAGACTGGGTAAAACTGTCATTTTGTTTAAAGAAGTAGACAGATGCTGGTATGAATTTTATCTTAGCATGATTTAACATTTTATATCTTAAATTAGATATCTTTAATAGCATATTTTGTAGTGGGTTGATATGTGTATCATTTGTACAATTTTATTAATACTGTTGTACCATCTCATTTAAATCTTACAATGACTCTGTAAAGTAACTTTTATCAATATTATACAGATCAGAAAAATATATACCAGAAAGTTAAGAAAGTTCACCCATGATCACACAAAGCTGCTGCCAAGAACTTAGTAAATATATGAACACAAGTAATGGAAAAACCCAAGCAGAAATGTTAGGGATGAACTTCTAAGACAGAAGGATCAGGAAAGCAAAAATGAGACAATGTTGTGCCTCATCTAGAACAGCAAGTATGTAAAGCAATAGTTATTTAATGAGCAAAAAAAAATAAGTAAGAGATAATTCAGAGATAGTAGTAAACCTCATCTTGTAGCCCATTGGAGGAAGTCATATATATACATATATATATGAATATATATATATATTCTTTTTTTACATTTGAGCAAGAAGGGATGCCATTGGAAATTTGAAGTAGAAGAGTGATATGATCAGCCTTGAGTTCTAAAAAGACCATTCTTGTTCTCGTGCTAAAACATTGCTGATATATCAAGAGTGAAGAGTTAAAGAAACAGGAGTTAGATGAATCCCGACTTTCTTTTTTTAATTTCAGCAATGATAAAATGGGTTTTCCATTTATTGAGTTTAGGAAACATCAGGAGGAGCATATTTGGGGAAAGATCAGATCTGTTTTGAGTGTGTTAAGTTTGAGATGTTTACAAGTATAAAGTTGGATAGGAGTATGGAGTACAGGTAGATATGCAGGATGAAATTTTCAATTTCAGAGTCAAAGGCATTAAGATGATATTTCTTTTTTTCCCTCTTTTATAGTTTATTGTCAAGTTGATTTCCATATAACACCCAGTGCTCATCCCAACAAGTGCCCTCCTCCATACCAATCACTTCTTTTCCCCTCTCCCTCACCCCCATCAATCCTCAGTTTGTTCTCATGATTTAAGAGTCTATTACGGTTTGCCTCCTCCCTCTCCTTAACTATTTTTCCCCTTCCCCTCCCCCATGATCCTCTGTTAAGTTTCTCCTGTTCCACATATGAGTGAAAAAATATGGTATCTTTCCTTCTCTGCCTGACTTATTTCACTTAGCATGACACCCTCAAGTTCCATCCATGTTACTACAAATGGCCAGATTTCATTCTTTCTCTTTGCCATGTAGTATTCCATAAACCAAATCTTCTTGATCCATTTGCCAGTTGATGGACATTTAGGCTGTTTCCATGATTTGGCTATTGTTGAAAGTGCTGCTATGAACATTGGGGTACATGTGCCCCTATGCATCATCACTTCTGTATCTCTTGGGTAAATTCCTAGCAGTGCTATTGCTGGGTAATAGGGGAGTTCTATTTTTAATTTTTTTTGAGGAATCTCCACACTGTTTTCCAGAGCAGCTGCACAAGTTTACATTCCCACCAATAATTTAGGAGGGTGCTCATTTCTCCACAACCTCGCCAGCATCTATAGTCCCCTGATATTTTCATTTTAGCCACTCTGCCTGGCATGAGGTGGTTATCTCAGTGTGGTTTTGATTTGTGTTTCCCTGATGATGAGTGATGCTGAGCATTGTTTCATGTGTCTGTTGGCCATCTGGATGTCCTCTTTGGAAAAGGGTCTGTTCATGTCTTCTGCCCATTTTTTCACTGGATTACTTGTTTTTCGGATGTGGAGTTTGGTGAGTTCCTTATAGATTTTGGATACTAACCCTTTATCCAATATATCATTTGCAACTATCTTTCCCCGTTATATCAGTTGCCTATTAGTTTTGTTGATTGTTTCTTTTGCCATACAGAAGCTTGATGAGGTCCCAATAGTTCATCTTTGCTCTTGATTCCCTTGCCTTTGGGGATGGGTTGGGGAAGAAATTGTTGAGTTCAGGTCAAGGATGTTATTTCTTGCTTTCTCCTCGAGGGTTTTGATGGTTTCCTGTGTCACATTCAGGTCTTTCGTCCATTTTGAGTTTATTTTTGTGTGCGGTGTAAGAAAGTGGTCTTGTTTCATTCTTTCGCATGGTGCTGTCCAGTTTTCCCAGCACCATGTGTTAAAGGGACTGTATTTTTTTCCACTGGATACTCTTTCCAGCTTAGTCAAAGATTCATTGGCCATACATCTGTGGGTCCAATTCTGGGTTTTCTATTCTATTCCATAGGTCTATGTGTCTGTTATTGTGCCAATGCCATACTGTCTTGATGATGACAGCTTTGTAGTAGAGGCTAAAGTCTGGGATTGTGATGCCTCCTGTTTTGGTTTTCTTCTTCAATATTACTTTGGTTATTCTGGGTCTTTTGTGGTTTCATACAAATTTTAGAAATACAGATGGTATTTCAAACTATGAGACTGAATGAGGATATCTAAGGGGATCCATGACAAGAGGAAAGATTGGAGAATTAAGCAGTAGGATGTTTAAAGTAATTAGAAATCATGAGAATGTGGATAAACCAACAAAATTAGAATAAGCCAGAATTGGTCAGTGATGTGGGATGAAAATCAGGAAAGAATGAATGGTACACTGGAATCCAGGAAACAAATATGCAAGATGAAGGGCCTGAGAATCCATGACAGATGCCATTAATAGATCAACCAAGAATAGAACTAATGATTGAGCATTGGTTTTTAGCAACAGGGAGCAACTTGAAAACATAGGGAAATTTTGGTAAAGTGGTGGAAATAATTCCTGATTAGCAAGAAATCTCGAGAAAATAAGAGACTAAAGATTAATACAGACCATTTTTAGACACTACTATATTATTATGACTGGATAGTTCATCTTATGGGTAATAATTTGAATTATGATATATATAGTGCATTAAAATAAAATGGACAGAGTTTCCTAAATATTTTTCTGAATACTCTAAACAGAGAGGTTTTCTAAATATTTTAATTGGGTGATTGCAAGTACAATTATTGTGCTTGTGATATTCCAACATTATATCCTAGAAATCACTGTAGTTATAAATGAGACACTATTTCAAATTTTTCTAATATTGGGACTCAGTTTGGAGATGAATTAATTGAACTGAGATTTTATATCTTAGACTAAAGGGAATAACTTCTTTTCCCTTAACCTTTTATTTGATTTTCTTTTGTTCAGATACTTCTCCATCAAAAAAAAATCTCATTGCTCATATTCTCTAAGTTATATCTGAAATAGATTATACACATTCACTTATTACATACTCAGTAAAGGAGCATAGCTTGTGTTCAGATACCTCCTAGATAGTTTCAAGGAACCTCTGAATTATTTTAAAAATGTTATTCACACACATCATAGTCTCCAAAAGCATGAAAGATCACCTTTATTTAAAAAAATAAAGGATGAATATTTCCAATCCAATCCGAAAGGATTCTTTTCTATGATAAAATATCACTGTGCTTTATTTTCTATTTATAGATAAATCACATGTGAATAACTTGTGTATCACATTTATCTTTGAAACTTACTTAAAGATGTAAGAAAAAAATCAATGTGACATTTGAATACACTTTGAAGTTCTTTCACAATCCAACACTTAGAGTCTTTTATCTTTTGCATCAGTTGCTCACAAAATATATTTCTCCATAAATAGCATTTTTGCTTAAAACCATTTTCCCTTTCTTCTTACTTTATTTGCTCCTCTATTGTATTTTCTCCTGACACTTTTGCTCTTCATAAGGACCAAATATTTTCTGTCAAAGGTAACAAAACACCATTCTCATAAATCCCTGGCCTTTTAAAAGAGTGATAATAAACTTTGATCACTGTGTTTGTATAATTAAGGTGCAGGACTTTACTTTAAAGGAGTCCATCTCTTGCTTTGAATCTGGGAGGGCTTGATGCATTTACGGAGATGAGCACTCTGTAGGAAAGTCTCTGGTATCCTTTGGTGTCACATCTATCTATGTCCCCAGACTGCTCATCCAATGTTCCAATGACAGTGATTAGCGAGACCCCCTACGAATCGCAGATGGAATGAGGCAGAGCGATAAGGCACGCTGCCTTTCACATCAGCAGAGAGAAAGGCCTTCTTCACAGGAAGCCCAAGAGGAAGCCGTTTAAACAAGCGTGCAGAAAATATTGGGGTAATTACCAAGCACCAGGAGGGGGTCTCAGCATTGAGAATGGATTCAAAAATTCATTCAGCAGATTAATTGATGTTTTTCCTGCAGCTTGTCTCTGGAAATAATTCCCATGAAAATTCACAACTGAGAGTGGGAAAGTATATTATAAAAAGATATTTTCATTACAGCATACATATTTACTAATGTTTGAACCACATTTATTTCTGCCAGAAAAATTCTGGTGCTTTGATCACTAAGCTTTGCAGTTTTGCTCTCTAAAATAAGACTCTTATGCCTACAAAGGCTAGAAAGCCTTGATGTGTGCAGATATATTATAAGAAGCTTCTTAAAGTACTCTGTTGGAAATATGTAGGCAAGTTTTTGTGACTTAAGTTCTTTTCTGACATAAGCCTTGAATGCCACTCTGAAGTCCAGTTCACCTAGAAGAAAATCTGTCCTGTGTGTATTTGGGCAGGAAGTACCCTCTCGGAGGAGGACTGGCATCCCCCAGTCCTACCGGTTACTGTAGTGGAACAGTATTAGGACAGGTTTGTTCCTGGGGAAAAGCAAATCAAAATTTTCCTCTTTCTTTCCTACCACCTGGCAAATAAGGGACTTTGACAATAAAAATACAGATAGCTACTTATCAAATGTACCAGTTTGGAAAATATGTCAAGAACTAAAAATATTTGTGCGTGTGCTGTGTACATTGTACATGGCACAGTGTTTATGAAACAACAGGGCATAAAAAGGGCACATCTTTTCCTTTACTTAATTAAAAATCAGGATGGTAGTGTTTTGAAACTTTTCTCATTTTTAAATTGTTAGCAGGTTCTAGGTTGTAATTAGCCCAAGCCCCCAAACTTTGACTTAGTTAATCCCTTCTTCATCCACCCTTCATATATTTAAATTTTTTTAACATTTATTCATTTTTGAGAAACAGATAGAGACAAAGTGTGAGTGGAGGAGGGCAGAAAGAGAGAGGGAGACACAGAATCTGAAGCAGGCTCCAGACTCTGAGCTGTTAGTACAGAGCCCGACATGGGGCTCCAAGTCATGGACTGTGAGATCATGACCTGAGCCACCCAGGTGCACACTCTTCACATATTTAAGCATCTTTTTGTTACACCATTCGTAACTGAAGACTGGTATCCTTGTTTCCAAAGATGTAAAGAATTATAATTGGAAAGTATGTATTCTCTTTGTCATAGGTTTTATCCTTTACTATATAATCAACACCTAAAATATGGCTAAATGACTGACAGATATTAGAAAATTTGAAAATAAATTGTGGTTAATTGAATTATAAACGTCTTATCATCATCTCTCCCTAGCAATAGTTCTATTGAATCCTTGCTACCCCAGTTTTGAAATGACCAATCTTCATACCTTTTCTTTTTTCCCTAGCTTCAAGCTTCATACTTTGGACAAGCTCTCAGGAGAACACTACTCTGAAATTTTAAAGCTATAGATCCATACTTCCCTCTTATGCATTTTTTAAATAACTTTTGGTCTGGAAATTTTTGGTAAGATTGGCAATGGCTATTGAGGAGAAAAGGAGCTATATTTCTTGCCATTATAGTAATGACTAAATGCAATTAAGGTATAGGTTAGCATGTGAAGGGTGATACATAACAAGGTAAAGGCCTTGCATTGCTATCAGTTCAGTTTGTACATTTCCCTGAGGAAAACACTGCATAGTTCACAAAACATTAGAGTCATAACCAATCTATAAGATGTATGCCGAACACTCTGGATTTATAAAACTCTCTAACAGTAAAATGCTATTGGATTTGTACTAGACTGGCTCAACTATGTGTATTCTTCAGGATGGGTTCTCCTGCTTTATTTATATTTGTGCTTCTTGTCTAGATTCCAAAAATGTCCTATTTCCTGGGTTTTGTTGACTGGGATCTGAAACCTGAATTCTCCCCTATATCCCTGACATGACTTTTCTTAGTGATGGTCTCTGAGAATCCTTTTTGTACAACTAACTGGCTCATCCAAACATGCATTTCAAATTTAGGTGGCCTGACCCAGAAAATCATCTTTTATCTCATTTACTGTCAAAATGCCATAGTATCAAATAGATAAATTTGGTCTGCTAAGCCTTAGGGAGATTAGCTGCATTAAAAGTTATGGCTTTTATAGGAACAAGTCTGATAACAAACTGAAGGTCAATAGTTGCCTGTTTTACATATAATAAACTCCCTGAAGAGTCTGAAAATAAATTAGAAAGTTGGGGTGGGTGGGGTGGATCAAGTTAATCCTTGTAATGTGGTTGGGTTGGGATTTTAACTTAAGTTTATATCTTGAAGTCTATTTATACAACTAATAACTGAAAAAAAATTAATCACAGCCAACATTTGTACACTATTTAGTGAGGAATCCCTGCTAATTTACAATTCTTAAATAGTATGTTATATATGATTTTGCTTAATAATCGACTAAATTGTTGACTATCCAAAGTGGACAACCATGACTCACTTTTAAACAACAGTGACATTTTAACCATAATGATGATTCCAGAGTTCAATTATCCTTTTGTTTCACATGTACATTTTAAAAACTATCTCAAAAAATAAGATTTAACGGAGTCCAATAGCATTCTGACTCATCCAATTCCCTTTTTCTTTTTCCTGTCAGAATATCAATACCTAAGGAAACACTAACAGAAATGAATATTGGCAGGTACTAATTTGTTTAATGCATGAGGTAAACACAGGGACACACAATGGAACAAAACAACAACACGAACAAAGGCATACGTGCAGTGGATAAAATTTCTAAAGACTACCATAAATGTTTCTTAAGTGTGAACTACTAGAAATAAAATATCTTTAGAGACTTTTGATCCAAACAAGTAAAATGTCTGAAAATATTCAAAAGTGAAAGAAGAGATGAAGGGAAAAAATGTCCTTATAAGAAAAAAAATCAGAAAATCATGTACATTTTTATTAAAATGCAAAAATAAGTAAAAACACTTTTAGATGTATTGATTAAATAATTCCTAAAATCTACAAGGGTGTCTGTCAGTAATTCAAAATAATACAATATCAACAAAAACAACAGATCTCAAAATAACTCTAAAAGGGAAGCTGAAGAAAGCTGACTTGTTTGGCAGGTCAATCTTTAGTCAAATGTTTCTGGGAAATGTGGGATTGGTCCTTGTTTTTTAAGACTTGCTTAACCAGCCAAATATGAGTTGGATTTTCTAAATATTTTAATAGTAAATGCCTACAGAATGAATACCTGTTTTTCATAGCCTCTGTTTCTGCATATGTAAGGGTTTAGGGTGTCTGACTGGGGAAAGCAAACCTAGCAAAGAGTGTCAGCAGCCTTTTTAGGCTCTTTTTACCTTGAGGGGTTGTCTTTCCCCTGACCATGATTCACATTCTTTTGCAATTTGACTTAAACCCGAATTTTTCTCAATGAGGGTGCATATAATGCCCTTTTTCTTTTTATTTGTTTTAATATTCCAAAGGTATGAATTTATAAGCAACCATTTGGTTTTCATAGACTCTTTTCTTATCTCCCCTTTTGTAGCATTTCAAGTGATAATAATTTAATTACGTAGTGCTTCTATTATAAATATGTATCCATTTTATCTTTGAGAAGTTCCTACTATAGAATAGGCTTTTTTTTTTTTAGTTTTTCATATGATTTAATATAATGTAGGGCACTGGATATTTTTCTAGAAAAGAAAGTTTAAAGTTCCAATTCATACAGCAGTTCTTTATGTTCAGATTTAGAATCATAAGAACCATTCTTTTTGACAATCCAGTATTTATAAACTTAGTCAAGAATTTATCAGTGTTCTGAATAATGAGTATAAATTTCTATATATCATCTCAGATCAAAAAAGGGGGAGGAAGGAAAAGGATAGTAAAATAGTCTTCAGTGTTAAATTTCAAAATCAGCACATTATGGGAAATGCACGCTTGTTTAAAGTATGAGGAGATATTACAGAAACAAAGGTATACCATGTCCTGATTCAATATCTGAACTTCAAATCTTATTGCACCCTCTACCTTTATCCTGAGAAGAGCTATATGTCAGGCAATTTCAGTCTGATGCCATTAAATATTGAATCTCTAATTCTTCCTTTCTCACCACACAGCAAACCTATTGATGGTAATGTGATTTTAGGAAAAATGAATTGGCCGGGGAATATAGCCATCTGTGTATGTCTCCAACGTTCTCATTCAAACGAGCCAACTGGATGTTTCCTTTTCTAACTCTTTATTAACTTAAATAAGCACGGAGAGTTGGATGTAATTGTGGTGAGCTGTCAATGGCAGTTTCTATATCTACAGCACTGAAACACAAACTCTGGACTAAAAAAAAAAGAAAGCAATGTCATGCCATTCAATTTCTTGGGATCAATCCATCTGGTCTTTATGAAAATCTCTCTCCATCATTGTGCATCATGAGCTTTTTCTGTTTGCAGTTTGTACTTATTTAACATTAAATGTATGGGTCAAAATCACTTTTTGTCAGTGCACAAACTTGTGATTTTAGTAAAGCATGCCCTATTGCTATATTAATGCTCCATAGAACATTCCATCCATTTTGCTCCTTGTCATTATGCAGTACTTCCTGCCATGTTTCTGGCTCTGGTGACCTGTCAGATATATAATGCTTTCTACTACCCTTTCTAAAAATCACAAAACATATTCAGTTAAGCCTCTGTGATATCTCTGTCTTGCAACTAATTAAGAAGGTCAATTTGTTCATTGCCTGTTTCAGTTTATTTGATCATCAATCTTCAATATATCTCAGTCTATTTATTCTCAGCTTATGATTTCAACTCTTACTTACCATAAATCTGATCTGAAGTATTTTAGTTTCACATCAGATTTGTTGGGGAAACATTATTTTCCCTTTGTTACATTACTATTCATAGGTGGCTATTTCATCCTCCAAGCAGAAGCAGTTACAGTATATTTCTAGGCATCCTGGGTTGCCTATGGCTCAGGTGGTTAAGCATCTGACTATTTTGGCTTAGGTCATGATCTTCTAGTTTTTGGGTAAGGACCAACGCTGTCAGTGCAGAGCCTGCTTGAAATTCTTTCTCTCTGCCCGTCTCCCACTCATGCTTTCTCTCTTTCTAACTCTCTGTCACAAAATAAATAAATAAAAAACATTTGAAAAAAAAAGAACAAAATATTTCTAGGCATCCTGTGTGTTTTCCATATTTATTTCACCTTATGAGAGAAAAAATTACATTCATTGACCATCCTACTTTGGAATTAATGCATTAAAAAAAGCATTCAGAAGCCAACTTCTTCTATGTCTTCTCTCTCTCTCCCTTTATGTCTTTCTCTTTCTCTCTGTCCCTCTCTCTATTTTCTGTCTTTAATTCTCTCCATTTCAGTAGTTACTCTACTTGCAGTTTAATAGTTTACTACAGTTCACAGGGTAGATTTGTAGAGAGAAATTTTACTTTTATTTATTTATTTATTTATTTATTTTTAATTTATTGTCAAGTTATCTAACATATAGTGTAGTATTGGTTCCAGCAGTAGATTTCCATGATTTATCACTTACATACAATAGCCAGTGCTCATCTCAACAAGTACCATACTCAGTGCCCATTACCCACCTCTTGGACCCCCTCAAGCCCCATCAACCCTCAGTTTTATCTCTGTATTTAAGTCTCATGTTTTGCCTCTCACTTTGTAACTTATTTTTCTTTTCCTTTCCCTTTCCCTTCTGTTAAGCTTCTCAACTTCCACATATAGTGAAATCATATGATATCTGTCTTTCTCTAACTCACTTATTTCACTTAGCATAATAGTCTCCAGTTCTATCCATGTGGTTGCAAATTGCAAGATTTCATTATTTTTCATCACCAAGTAATATTCTATTCTCTCTCTATCTCTTTCTTACACACACACACACACACACACACACACACACACACAAACATATCACATCTTTTTTATCCATTCATCAGTTGATGAATTTAGGCTCTCTCCATAATTTGGCTATTGTTGATAAAGCTACTATAAATATTGGGGTACATGTGCTGCTATGAATCAGTACTCCTGTATCCTTTGGATGAATTTTCAGTAGGGATGTAGGGTAATTCTACTTTTAATTTTTTGAGGAATCTCCACAGTATTTTCCAGAGTGGCTGCACCAGTTTGCCTTCTCACCAACAGTCCACAAGGGTTCCCTTTTCTCTACATCCTCACCAACATCTGCTGTTTCCTGAGTACTTAGTTTTAGCCATTCTGATCGGTGTGAGGTGGTATCTCATTGTGATTTTGATTTGTATTTCCCTGATAATGAGTGATGTTGAGCCTCTTTGCATATGTCTGATAGCCATCTGGATATCTTCTTCAGAAAATTGTCCATTTATGTCTTCTGTCCATTTCTTCACTGGATTATTTGTTTTTCAGGTGTTGAGTTTGGTAAGTTCTTTATAGATTTTGGATACTAACCCTTTATCTGATACGTCATTTGCAAATATCTTCTCCCATTCCATCAGTTGCTTTTTAGTTTTGTTGATTGCTTCCTTTGCTGTAAGAAGCTTTTTATCTTGATGAGGACCCAGTAATTCATTTTTAATTTTATTTCCCTTGCCTTCAGAGACATAGACATGCATTTTACATTTTACACCTTAGCCCAGACTGCTTTTTAAATTCAGGTTTAACAGCAATAAAAATGATATATCATTCAAATGTTCACCTCATTACTGTATCTACTTCTCAGCTGGTTCAAAACATGAAGGAATTGTAAGTAAGTAGTTATTGAAACCTCTAGCATGTCAAAAAAATTATCCTAATTGTAATATATTGGCATCACAATCTTTATATTAAAATGAATACTTATAAAATGTGTACATGATGAAGAATTAACTTTATTACAGCAAACAACTTACTAACTTACAAACAATTCAACTTGAAAAAAATATATATATATTCCATATATATATATGGAATCCATTCCAATACCAAATCATGCTGAGAGATGTGGATTTCTTGACATTTTGGCTATATTATAGGCATATTTACTTATGGCCTCAATTTTGGCTTAATTTATTGTCACCCGAAGTTGCTACCACACCCCTAGAAAATGAATGATTAAATGCTAATTTGCAAAGTTGGAAATAGTGGAAAGATTCCAGATTTTAGTTCTTTTAGAGTCCTATAGATCAAAGGATATTACTCCCTATAAATTATTTTAGATTTCACATCTCAAACTTATGTGATTTTTCTGTTTCCTCATTTGACAAGAGAGGATATGGTAACAGTAATAAAAGTAAAGTAATAACAATAAAAACAAAACTACTGTGAAGATTATATTAGACTATCCATCTGAATGAATGTATCTACCTAGTTATCTATCAATCACTTACGTATCTACCTGTTTATCTATCAGTCACCTAACACATGCATGGATGCTTCGTAGACGCACTCAATAAATAATATTCATTTTTTAAATACCATAATGGCTATTATTTTGAGATAATAACTAGGTTAAAAATAAGTCAAAATCCATATGGCTGCCCAGAAAAATATAACAAAACCAAAATCCAGTATTCAACAGGGAATAAGCCCTTTGACATTAATTAATAAATAATTGTTATTGACCTATTTTAGGAATGGATCAGTAGTTTCCCTATCTCTTAGAGCAAATTATTGTGCTATCCATTATTTATTGTAGAAAAAAATTTTTGAAAAAGTATGTTTACCTTTTGTGAGGTAAAATGGGATTTAAACAGCTACTAATGCTTATGCCTATTGATCTCCAAAAATATGTGGATTTAAATAAAAGAGATTAGCAACCTTAATTGGTAGTTAAAATGTGTTCAGTTTCAGAATGTTATGAGAAACATGTTCAAAAATATGTTGAGCAGATAAATATGATAGTATCAAAAATCAGGAAGACAAAATAGACCAGCCAAAGACTAGTAGTAAAAAAAGGTGGAAGGAAAACCCAATTTAATTCTTTAAGTGAAGAGTATATGTGAATAAAACTCCTAAATTAACTCTCAAGTATGTAGATCATTATAAAGATAATAGAAGATAACATTTAATTTTATACAAATTATTAAAGAGCTACTTCTTCTTATTCCCATAATACTTATGAGAAATTATTTCTTTTTATATTCATGATACTTACAAGTACTTATTATGCTGTTATTTATCAAAACCATGTCATGAGATCATATTCTAAGTGGCAATTCAAAAGTGAGAGTAGACACATTTTGCTAAAGATCAGAAGTAAGCACAGCCACCAGCCGTATATTAGGGATAGAAAAAAGAAAAGATGGGGCACCTGAGTGGCTTAGCTAGTTAAGCATAAAACTTCAGCTCAGGTTATGATCTCATGGTTCATGAGTTTGATCCCTGCGTTAGGCTCTGTGCTCATAGCTTGGAGCCGGGAGCCTGCTTCAGATTCTGTCTCCCTCTCTCTCTTCCCCTCCCAGGCTTGAGCTCTGTCGCTCTGTCTCTCTCCCTATTAAAAAAATAAATGTTAAAAAAAAGAAAGAAAAAAGAAAACATATTTGCCACAGAAGTAAAATTCATAGGAAGTCAATATAGCAAAGGATGCAAGTGCATGAAAATCGCCTACTGGCTGCCTACAACCAAGACTGTACAATTCTCCTACGGCAGGTCTGAACGAATACAGGGCAATCGATTTGGTTTTGAGTTTGAGTTTGAGAATCATAGGGGTATACATTCCAAAAGCTATTATTAAAAATACTGTTTGAATCACATTTTCTTTAGGATTTTATCAATGTTTTGTGTCGGGAGCTGCCGGAGAAGAGATGTGCCTTGCACCAGAAGAGCTGCTGGAAGAAGAGATATGTGCCTCGACCTTGCAAGATCAGCAGCCCGCAGAGCAGAGCTGCATTGTTACTCCCAGCTCTGCAGAACTGTGTTATCACTCCCAACTCAGCAGAACTCCATCATCACTCCCAGCTCAGTGGAGCTGCATTATCCGTTTCCCAGGCTCGGGGCCTGTAGGCTG
The DNA here is from genome assembly GCF_006229205.1 of Suricata suricatta. NCBI lineage: Eukaryota > Metazoa > Chordata > Mammalia > Carnivora > Herpestidae > Suricata > Suricata suricatta. Next base: position 117,623,054 of record NC_043700.1, read on the forward strand.
CGCCTTCCTATCAGTTTCCCAGGCACTGTGCTATGCTGAATCTGCAGTTTTAGTTTCTCTCTTACC
>NC_043700.1:117623219-117639183 GCF_006229205.1 Suricata suricatta
TTTGGGTGCCAGACAAGGAAGTTGACTTGTTTATAGTATTCGAGCGGCTACCTGGGCAGACACGTTCTCTCCTCCAGACACAAGTGCCTCCAGGTAATGAAATAAAAGTAGGAATTTTCTTTTAGATTGGCTCCATTTTCATTCACAACCATAAACTGATTCCTTATGCCATTTCTTATAAAAAGTGCCTTTTCTTATAAGGAGTAGTCCCATGAATACTTCTCTTGATGCACTGAAGAAGACAAAAGTGGAAAGAAAATAATATCGTTTAATATGTAAGTAATTTATATAACTTTATAAAGTCCACCTTATATATAACTTAAGTATAGAAGTCAAGAAATAAGATATGGGAAAATGGAAGAGGACTAAAATCCATGAATGTAGAGAAAAATTTATTAAATAACTATCCAGAAAATGAAACATTTTGCTATTTCTTCATGTTCTGTATGTTACCAGAACAATCTTGTGATATAACTCATTATATGATGACCCTACAGTCATTTTAAATAAAAGCTCCTGATCATTAGAATGAATGCATACAACTTGTTGAAACAGATGTGTCTCCAAATTTTATTTCTGTTAGCATACCAGAATTTTTGACCAAGCAAACAGACACTCAGACTCCCTTAAGTAAGCATGTTAGTTTTTAAAAACTGAGTAGTAGTATTTATTTTTAATTTTTTGATATCAATGGGAAAAACATCTCAACATAAGAGACTGTGTTGTATTCAATTGATCTGTTTCTAAGACATCTTGTAAAAATTCAAAAGTGACTTTCATGGAGCTTAGATGTCCTTTACTGAAAGATTCATTTTCTGTCTTTAAATGCAAACACAAATGCATTTTATTTAAGTTCTAAAATAATTGTGGATGTGGTCAGAGAATTAGACTTCAATTTGATACTTTTTATATGCTTTAAAATGCATTAAACTGTAAAACCTCCAGAGAGGTTTGATAACAAATGATATGAATATTAATTTCCATTTACAAAGATTCACTGACAAAGTCCAGAAAAAGAGTTTGCAATAAAATGCATCTAAGATATAGTTTGGCTAAAATTGCATAATAGATTTCTTTCTTTCTTTCTTTCTAACTTTCTTTCTTTCTCTCTCTCTTTCTTTCTTTCTTTCTTTCTTTCTTTCTTTCTTTCTTTCTTTCTTTCTTTCACTTACTTTTACATGAAATTTGAGCTAAAATATCTATGTACTACATTTGATCTGACCTAACAAATTTCTAAAAAATACTATGTATGATACCTTGAAAGGGACAAATTAGATTTCTAATAAACTGTCACAGACAGATTTGCTTAGAAAATTTAATTTCACTTTTGAGGAGATCTTTAGAAAATAATAGCCCTTAATCACATTAGTTTTATACTCTTAAACCTTTACAATAAATAGTCAATATTTTCTACAATAAATATAAAATTGTGTCTCTGTCATCAACTAATAGTTTTATTGAACTCTCTTAAATTCATCCATAATTGATCAAGCATTTAACATCTTATCTGTAATTTAAACTAATCTTTTTTCTTTTAATATTTCTCTAAGCAAAGAAGCATGGAGAAGGTCCTATAATATTTTAATGAATATATCTGTCTATCTGCCTGTTTATAACTTCTAAATGTGCCAGGAAAAACTATGTGCAGAAAAAAACAACAACTGTTTGTCATAAACTCAAATTCTGATCTGAAGCAGGTGTCACTTCTCTATTTCTTGTTAGTTCATTTTCCAGGATTTCTTTTGAGGATCTATCATAGAATTCTAAGTGTTGTGTCCACTGGGATTTACACCACTTGTTCAGTCTATTTATACCGAGTTAATTAAGTGATAATCCCAAAGTATCAGAGGACATATGAAGTAATAAATGCCTGCTTCTCTCACAGACATGCCAAGACCACATGGTGAGGAGTCACAGGATGAAAGACTGTTTTATTACCTAATGTCATATACTTCTGTGTAGGGAGTATTACTATTAAACAATCTGTTATCTTATTTTTACAGGCTTTATGTCTTTCATTTGATAAATATTCTTTTGACAACTGATGTGTGCTTCTGAAGAAGATTCAAACCAAAGATGTGCACTCCTAAAATTTTGCAATTTAAGTAAGGCCTTATTAGCCCCTACCTAGCAAATTTGGCCAATCCATTGACAAAATAAATTAAAATATAGCTTAATTTTCTTGTTGTTAAATGGTTTCCATGAATAGACAGTGACAAATCTCCAAGATATCATTACTTTGAACACCGCTTTAATCCCACATGTACATGCAAACACACACACACACACACACACACACACACACACAGAGAAACATAAATTATCTATTTGCTAGTTTAAGATTCCTGCTTGCCTATTTAAATGTTTATTAATTTTATCTTTTTTTTGAAAAGCAAGAAGGAAGTAAAATTCATTGTTGTATTAGCACTAAAGGTAATTGTGAGAGAGAAGAATATCTGAATGCATTTATGTCTTAGAAATCCCATGACTATTTTTCAGCTATAAACTAGATATAAAACTATTTCCAACAATTTTTTTAATGTAAAAGATCAGCCAACCTAGAAAGCTCACTATTACCTTGAGAGTCATCTAGTCTCCTCGTGAAAAAATGAATTAGGATAAAGTCCATTAAAAGGTAACCACAAAGTAATCCTTTTTTAAAGATGAGGGACTCCCTTTGCACCAATTTAAAATGTTGATAATAAAAAACAAAAGAGCTTAAATGAAACCTACAAGTTTATAAATGTGCAGAATTTGGAAATTTGAGAATGATTTAAGTTCTGGTTCTGTTATGACCAATTAGCTTCAGAAATAATAAACATTTAACTACTTCAGGCAAAATTTGTTTGCTTTATTAGATGTGTATGGGACAGGACTGAATTAGAATAGCTCTTATCTTTTTGTTCTAAAATTACATTGCCTGAAGTATGGAATTCTAAAAGAAATCAGTATCAGGGTTATGATTACTTGAGTAAAATATGTCTTAAGAGGTTGCTATTAAAAAAAGCTGATTGTGCAAAAACACAAAAATCTAAAGATTATGAAGACAACTTTTGTTGACATTTTAACTAATATTACTTATTTCTCATTAATTATAAAGATATAAATAATGAATTCCATTATCTTATTAGTATATGATGTTTCATACTGGTTTGATTTTATTTTTACCCCTTTTTTCTGAACCAAGCTGGGTTTGTGCCTATAGTTTAGCATGAAAAAAATAGGAGTGATGCTGTTAATGTCTAGTAAGTAAAGAGACAGTTGAGACGGGTCTTCTGAATTCAATTTTGGCATTATTTACATATTAAATAAATGACATGACCATAGGATAGCATTACGTTAATGAAATCTCTCCTCCCTGTCTCCAGCCTAAACTAATAGCTCCAGCACAGGGTTGTATGACATTTCCTGAATGATGGCATAACAGATATGTTGGACTGAAACAATAAATGAATTTCTGGCTTCTGAATTTCAAAACAGATTTTGGAAACCTATGATCAAACTGTCCCATGACAAGAAATAATTAGTGTTCCAAGAACTATGTCTAAAAAAGACTAACTGATCTAGAAAAAGAGGTGATCAGAAGAAAAACAGAATTGAGTAGTGGTGTCTATATTTATTGTCATATATTATCTGCATAACTCAATAAAAATAACAGATTACAAAAGTTTTTAGAATAAGACCACATTTGTATTTTCAAAAATAAGTGAATAGGCTTTTGTTATCCACTCTAGGATGTAGAGAGGTGGAAGGAGAACTCTTTTTCTTCTTACAGTGAAAAAGATCTGCATGTTAAACTTTCTGTCATTATTCCAAATTTACATGTAAGGAAACGAAAGCTTAGAGTGTGTGAGGCTTGTTCAAGGTAGTCCAAGCGTCACATAGAATATCATTTAATAAATTATTTTTTCTAACATTTTACTTCTGATTCAGAAATAATAATAATGAATTAGTAATGGTAAATATATAAATTTTTAGTTCCTATAGACTCTCAAATTCAAGAACACCCAATTTTTACTTTGTGACACTCTGATTCAACATCTAAAAATAATCCACTTATATTTGAATTTTCTTTTTTCTTTTTGTTCTTTTTTGAGAGTGGTGGGGAGAGACGCAAGCTGGGGAGGAGAAGGAAAGGGACAGAGAGAATCCCAAGCAGGCTAGATGCACAGTGTGGAGTCCCACACCAGGCTTGATTTCACCCCTCTATTTGAATTATCAATTAATTCACTAAGATAAAACCCACTGTAAGTAAGCATTATTATTTCCTGCAAAAAGAAACAAAATTATAAATAGAAATATGTACTAGTGATTTAAATCCACAATCAGCAAGCATTATAAATTTCTCTGTCTATATGTTCATTTGTCTAAGAATTTTCTATTTATATAAGCATGCTTAGTTTTTACTCCTGAACTTTTCCCTTTCTCCTGCATGGTTGAAAACAACAGTATTCACATGATAAGATAATAAAAGAAAAGCATTGACAGCTCTTTTAAAGTTATTTTCTACTAATTACAACATCTGGATCATCCTGGAGTTGATATTTTTTCCTATTCTTTATTTTCTCTATGGAGTGACCTTTCCTATTTCTTCACACTTAATATTTTCCTTTTCTTTAATTTTATGCTGGACATAGTGGGTTGTATTGTGGGTATTTAGGTTATATTTTCCCTGTTAGAGGGTATTGCATTTGTTTTGTCAGGCATTTAAATTACTTGCCTATACTTTAGTTCTGTTAAGTTTGACCTTTTTTGTGTAAGGGAGATTCTATTTCTGTTTTGTACTTAGTATTAGGGTTTGCCACTTAAGCCCCTGGTGTGGTCTTTACTTCTAGGACAAGGAATTATCTGTCCAGTGAACGTTCACTGTGCTTGGAGCATGTGATGGTTCCATTCTGACTGATCTGGGATTCAAATGTCTATCTGAAATGAACTACTGAGCCCTCATCCAAGGACCCATGATGACTTCTTATAGAGCCTCATGAGCTCCCCTCTGACACCCCCTCTTCTCAGATACTCAGAGCTATACCTGTTCACTGCTCTAGAAGCCCAGAAGTAAGGTATCTTCCTTCTCAATTCAGCGATACTATCTATCATCTGCTTTCCTATTTTGCAGCACAGAAATGTCCCTGGGCAGAAAGGTGGGGTCACTATGGAACAATCATCTGGCTCACCTTGTGTGTTTTCCTTCTCTCCTCAGTCACAGTCCTCCTTTGCCTCTTGTCCCATACCTGGAATGTTCTGTCGCATACATGTTGCCCTGTCTTAAAGTGGTGCTCGGGAAGAAATCAAGTCTGGTAGCACTGACTGTGTCTATCTATCATGACTGGGAACAGAGGGTCCCATCATGTAACATGTAACAAACAGAAATTAGGTCATATCTTTTTTTTTTTGATTAAATATTTCATTGAGAGTCTAATTTACTTAGATTAAATCCATATTCTCTACCAATGGCTATTAGGCTCTGCATAGTTGACCTTTTTCCTTCTTTACAATATCATCCAATGAAAATCTTCTTGCTTACTTTACTTCAGATACAGATTTCTTTCAGAGCTGGAACAGACTCACCTGCTCACTATTTCAACACCTTCATAAAGGTTATCTCATCTGCCTCAGATGATTTTCCCTTACTCTTTGTCTACTAAATATACCTTCAATTTTCAATTAAAATGCCATTTCCTTTTTAGAGCCTTTCCTGACCACCTAACTAACTATATTTCTTTCTCTCATAAGGAATTTCTTTTCCTTTATAGTCCTTACTGCTATGCTGTCCAAACATTTATCTGAGTATTTATCAGTAGGTAATATCCACTTAGAATATTAGTCAGGGTTCTTTGGAGAAAGAGGACCAATAATATATGTGTGTCTGTCTGTCTGTGTCTGTGCGTGGGTGTGTGTGTAATAAGGAAGTGGCTTACATGATTATGGAAGATAAAAAGTCCCAAAGTTGGTAGTCAGCAAACTGGAAACCTGGGAGAGTTAATGGTGTAGTTCTAGCAAGAATGCCTTAAAACTAGGAGGGTCTTTGATGTAAATTACAGTCCAAGTGCAAGTCCAAAGGCAGAAGTGTAATGTTGAAGCTCAAAGACAGTCAGTCGGAGGGAGCAAGTTCTCCCTTACTTCTCCATTCTGTTGTATTCATGCCTTCAGTGGTTGGAGGAGACCCATTCACAGTGTAAGAGCAATCTACTTTCCTCAATTTGTTGATTCAAATATTAATTTCACCTATAAACACCTTCAAAGCACACCCAGAATAATACTTAATCAAATATCTGGTTGCCATGTACCCAACCAGTTAATGTATAAAATTAACCATCTCATTCAGTAAATGCTTTTCAGGTAAATGAGAGAAGTTGTAAAGAATGCAGGGAGTTACTAGTACATAAAGGAGGGAAGAGCATTCTGGACAAATGAAACTACTTGGCAATAGCATGGACATGTGTTGAAAAGCTTGATGTACCAAGGAAAGGTAGGAAGCCAAGGGGCTTGGAGTGTGGAATCACATGGGAAGTGTAGGTGCTGAATTCTAAGAAGGTAAAAAGTGACCAGATTATGTAGGACACAATATGATCTTGTTATTCAAAGTGTGGTTCTCAAACCATCAGCAATGGCACTCCTTAGGATCTTCTTAAAATGTAGGGGCGCCTGGGTGGCTCAGTCAGTTGAGCGTCCGGCTTCGACTCAGGTCATGATCTCACAATTTGTGGGTTTGAGCCCCGCATCCGGCTCTGTGCGGAGCCTGGGGCCTGTTTTCAGATTCTGTGTCTCCCTCTATCTCTGACCCTCCCCAGCTCATGCTGTCTCTCTTGCTCTCAAAAGTAAGTGAAACGTTAAAAAAAATTAAAATTTATACTCACAAGTCAGACTCTAAATCCACTTCATCAGACTTGCATTTTAATAAAATTCCAATATAAGACATATCTCAGACATGTAAATTTGATGGACATTATTTATTGGTGATGATGACTCACGGGCAACTCCCATGCCTTGATCAAAAGGGTTAGTAAAAGGGCTTTTGTACTTCGATGGAGAGCACTATAAGAAAGGCAAATTTGGCAGACGTATATGAGAGAGAGAGAGAGAGAGAGAGAAGAGAGAGTGTGTGTTTGATGACAAATTCAGGTTTCCAGGTGTGCCTTGATATCTTTCTGAAATGACATGAGATATTTGAATAGTGATGTCTGGTGTGCAGAACACAAAGGCCTGGAACTTGGGAAAGATTCCTCTGTGAATTAGTAGAGAAATAAACAAGGAACATGTAAATTAGTTAGAAGCATATTAAATAGTTTAAGTAAATGTTAATGAGGATCTAAAACTATGACTTAGAGGTAAGAATTCTATTTATCTTTTTCCATTTATTTTTTTAAAGTTTTTATTTTAATTCCGGTTGGTCAACATAAAGTGTTATATTAGTTTCAGGTATACGATATAGTAATTTAACACTGCCATACATTGCCCAATGCTCATCACAGTGCACTATGTAATCCCCATCACCTATTTTACCCATCCCCCAATCTACTTCCCTTGGGGTAAATTTCAGTTTGTTCTCTAATTTTAAGAGTCTGTTTCTTGGATAACTTCTCTCTCCTTTTTACCTTTGCTCGTTTGTTTTGTGTCTTAAATCCCACATATGAAGTGAAATCATATGGTATTTTTCTTTATTTGACATATATTGTTTAAAATAGTACTCTCTAGCACTATCCATATCATTTCAAATGGCAAGATTTCATTTTTTTAAAGTCTGAATAATATTCCATCCTATACATATATACCACATCTCCTTTATCCATTCATCAATCAGCAGACATTTGGGCAGTTTCCATAATAGTTTGGCTATTATTAGTAATGTTGCTATAAACAGTGGGGTGCATGTATCCCTTTGAATTAAAACTTTTATATCCTTTGTGTAAATACCAACTCCCTGGAGAGGGCTCTGAACAGCAAATATCAGGTACAAACTCTTACCCTAACACAGTCCTAACTCTAACCTAAACCTTAGCCATACCCTAACCCTAATCTTAACATAGAAGCTAAACCTAATCCTTCAGAGATGTCTCTGACCTGCAAAACACCAGGCACATACCCTAACTCTAATCCTAACCCTAACTCTGCATCTGAATACGTGGCTTCCTGAACACGTGATAAGAAAGACAGATAAGCAGCCTAATTATCCTGCAGAAGACCTCAAACATTTAACAATTCATAGTATTTTCGAAAATGGATGTGAAGGTAAAGATAGAAGAGCCACTTGAATATCTGTTTAAACAGCGTTTAAAGCCCAAATCCTCTCCTTGACTCAGCTCAGTCAATGGCTGCCACGTATAGCCTCACCCCTGCAGAAGTCTGGGTTTTAAAGAGGTAAGATTTTGAAAATAAAAATTTAAGAGACTGAAATATTGAAAAGATATAACTAATGTGATATAGGGAGAAAAGCAGAGAGAGTGATCAAAGATGATTTTAAAATTTCCACCCTGTATAATTAGAATAAGGGTGTGCTAACAGAGATAAGAAATGCAGGAAGACATTGAAGTTAAGTGCACACATAATTTACTCTGGAAATAATGAATATGAAACAATAACAATATATATTCACATGAAGGGGTGAAGTATATATGTGTATACACGCAAATATACAAATATACATGTGTTTGTGTGCATGCGTGTGTGTGTGTAAAAGTGGACCTTAGCATGCTAAACCTGGAATTAAATATTTGGAAGCTATGCACATAAAGAAAAGACTTGAACTATGGATCGAGTGCTCTACTTTTTATGGCTTGGTTAAATAGCATATGTACTCAATGGAATGAGTTCACCAAAGGGAATGCCCCACCCCATAGACCTGACTGGTTATTGCTCACATGTCACATGGCCCAGGGGGCATATTGAAAAAGAAACAAAAAATACAGCCTGACATCCCTATAAAAGAGTAAGGTATGATATCAATCTGAGGGTTTATAGATTCTTTTTTTTTGTATTCTTAAAAGAGAAATCTCTATAGTTTTATAGAAGAAAGGAATGATCTGAGACAGTGATTTTGACTCACATTGCATGAGAAGAGGGAAGAAACATTAATGTGGTATGACCCTACATCTGGTGATGGCCTGGATGGCATTGAGATCAGGATTAGCACTGGGGAAACAAAGGGATGGTAGTCATTCAGACAGCCTCTGTATAGCCAGTTAAAATACTGAAACAAATTCTCATTGGTTGGAACTGTCTTTCTTCTCTGAGTCCTCAAAGGATGGTTCTGGCCACACAAATGTATGTCAGGTGCCTCTGCTCCATAGTCCAACTTCCCTAGGACCAAGAAACATAATAGCTGCTTAAAGCTTGGATCACTAATAGGTTATCTGTGTCTTGACTCTCTGAGTTATTTGTGTCCATTCTGATTGGTAAGTGGTCATATAAAATGGGCTAATTGGCCCTTGCCCTGCAAGCACCCAGTGCAGGGAGTCCGTAGAGGAGATAATCACCTGACAAGGCATCAAATGTGAAGAATGCCACTTAATGAAATTGGAAGGTACTGATTAAACTACAGAATGCCCGACCCTTTTGGCTATCAACACTATTTAGTATATTAATAAAATGATACCTAACATCATGCTCTAAAAATGTGTTAACTCATTTGAGTGCTACAATTAATCCATTATAGTGAGAACTATAATTTTACAAATGATAAGCTGAAGTGTATTGAGATTAAAAGACTTAAATGCCATATTTTTGACTTGGAACCCCAACAGTCAGCAACAAAGCCCCCACTTATATCAGTATTTCTATTCTCATCTAGGAGATGGTTCAACTCATTTATATTTACTTTCAATTAAGTGAGTTGTATATATAGTTAATAGTGAATAGAATCAACATATTTAGTATTAGATATACTTATAAGAAACAGAAAAAAGGTAGATTTGATTATTGTTAATTCACCAAAAAATGAAGTATAATCCACTACCAGAAAGAATTATCGTTGATAATAGGCATGAAGGAGACTAGATTGGAAAAAACTACAGTTAATATGTGAAGAAGAAACAATGGAGGGACTCATTTAAAATTGTTATAGACTTTTCTTATGAAGACAGGAGGTCATCTGAAAAGAGAAAAAGTGGATCCAAGAGGAACTGGAAAATTTCAGAAGTAGTACTAAAGTGAATGGTGTGGAAACATTTCAAATCCTTCATCCTGTGCTGGCCATGTGCCTTAAGGAAGGGATTCTGAAAAAGCAAACAGGAGTGCTTCCTCTTCTTATGGACTCTAAATGAGGAATTTATTATGAGGAGTATTTTGTGCACAATTTTTAGTTTCAGGAATAAAGAATTTCCAAATATATGAGATAGAATTAAAGCTTACAAATAAACCATAACAATATCCAGTGAAAGCAAATATTTAATCGGATATTTTCTCCTCCAGATGCTTTGTTAAAACCCACACGCTGATGTTTATGACTTGAGTACCAGAGTGGAGTGTTCAGTTACTTTCTCAACAAATAGCACCTTATACATTAAACTACTTATCCATTCTCACAGCCCAAATGTAGCTCTATGAACACATCATCAGGTTTCATATGTTCATTTTAAGGAAGAAAATGTTATAGGCTGGATTAAGTAGGATATGAATGAGCAAGCAGAATAAACCAGTAAAATTTAATTAAGCAATTTAGCACTCCATAAAAGCAGCAACACATAAAAGTGGATGTAAACTACAGGGGTGGGGGGCGCACTACAATTCCAATGTTTTTCGAGCCTAGAAAGGGTGTCTGAGCGCAGAAAGCAGGCATGCTTTTTCTACAAGTGGTACATTTAAACACAAAAAACAATCAAAGCAGCCTTTACAAATGAAAATTCTGTCCACCTTATTATTTACTTTTGCTTTGTGGAGGTGGGGCAAAAACAATTGGCAGAGAAGGAACTTTGTATACAACAACAAATTGATTGTTAAGACAGATAATATTACATTTGCTATAAACAGACAGGAAAACCATTCATTCATTAATAATCTAATTCTCAAAACTGTGTCTTTGCTATTTACTACTGTTCACTAATTCCACTGGAAAAAAAAATTAGGAGCTTAGATGTAAAAAATACAAGGCACCTCTGCCTTAAAAGGATTTAAGGATAAACATCATCCTTTATTTCATTTTAGGACTCTGACTTATATTTTCCTGTTTTGGGATTATTGTGATACTATATCTCTTAAATTAAATCTGATTATCAAGGCCTGTAACCTGGCCACCTTATTTCCTGTTAGTTCCTAAAATGTCCCCAGGAATTTTGTTCAACTGAAGTTATTCTAAATATTAAACCATTTAAGGGCTTCTGAGTGGCTCAGTTGTTTAAGCCTCTGACTCTTGATTTCCACTCAGGTCATGATGTCATGGTTTGTGAGTCTGAGTTCCACATCGGGCTCCATGCTGACAGTGCAGAGCCTGCTTGCAACTCTCTTGCTCTCTCTCTTTCTCAAAATAGATAAATAAACACTTAAAATAATTAAGTCAAACTTGAATTCTTTAATATTTAACCAGGGACTTTAATTATCTTAGGCTTTTCTAAATTACAAAATTGTATCTTTTATATGCATTCTTAAGTTACTTGTTTTTATTCCTGACTCTTATTTTTAGTTGAAATTTATGTATTATATAGTTATATATTATTATTTATTATTATTTTAATATACAGTTTAATTCATTTATTTTATCACATATTTAATAAATTGCTTTAAACAAACTTGGCGTAGGCCAAGAACTTAAGTAGGTAAAAATTGTGGTATTTTAAAATACAGCAATTAACATCAAATTTAGTTTTATTTTGCCACAGATTGTGGAAGGTTTTTGAGCTGAAGACCATGCTGTTGTTTCTTCAGCTATCTTATAGGCTTTAAATAATCATAAGCACACAGTAAATATTATTCAGTTTATTATATGAATCAAGTCACTCATCTCTCTTTATTAAACATCATGTATTTTATTCTAATTTATCTTTTTAATCAATTTTACTTCCTTTTAAATGTGGTGTATTGATATTTTGTTTTTAAATAATTTTACATATTCAAAACAGTCAAGTATAGTACAAAGGACTCACACATCCCCCTTTTCATTCACTTAGATTCCCCAGCAGTTAATATTTACCGTGTTTGCTCCATCACCCTACCCCTCTTACTTGGGCACATGATATAGACACAGTCCTCAGCATCCCTGTTTGCTTATTGGTAAAACAAGGACAGTCTACCTATTGTTTCTTTTTTTTTTTTTCTTAGAGCGAGAGAAAGAGAGAAAGGCTCTAGAGCAGGTTCCACACTCAGCGAGAAGTCCTACTTGGGGCTCCATCTCACAACCCTGGGATCATGCCATAAGTCAAAATCAGGAGTTAGACACTCAACCATCTGAGCCACCCAGGCACCTTGAGACCATACCTCTTAACCACAAACAACTACAATGGAGTTATTCAAACTAGAAAATTGTATACTACCATTTAGTGTATACACTGCTGTTAAATTGTGCCAACTATACAAATGAGTGTATTTTTCCTGTTTCATTCAGTATCTTGACTAGAAGAGGTTGTCCTATTGTCAAACTGCTATAGTTCATCACTTTTTTTTTCCTTTCATGAGTTTGACAGCTGTAGAGAATATTCCTTTCATATTTCATAGTGCTTTTGCTACGTGCTTTGTGGGAATATACTCAGGACAATCCTATCATCTTTTTCAAATGTAGTACCTATTTCTCATCAAATTTCTACCCACCAGCTTTAGTACCATTCATAACTTCTGCCAAAGTTAAACACCAAAATGAGAGTTGGAAAATGGTGATTTTTCTACTTCAGTCATTCCTTCTACATTCATTGTTTGGCATTTTACTCTAAGTAGGGCTTTTTCTTCTCTCCTATTTATTTGTATACTCTTTGATTTTTTATTAGTGAGGAATCCTAGCTTTCTATTTTACTTATTGTTAACTTGTTGTTTTCAATTTTTATTTTAAAGCTATCATTCTCCCAATTTTGGCCAGTGAAAGCCCTGTTAAGGCTGGATATAATATCTTTGTGTTTTTCCTCATCATTCTTTGATTATTTCTTTATTTTTTGGGCCAGTAAGATGTTCCAGGATCTTCTTGTTCTTTTCCTATTCCCGACCTAATACCAGACATTTTTCCAAGGAGTTCTAGTTTTTATTGTTGTTGAGGATGATATATATGCACCAAGATCTGAGTGTCTAGTGTGCTCATTCTTCTGTAGTGTTACTGCTGCTATGACTTAGTAGACTGCCCTAGGAAATAAATGCATGTGTGTGTGTGTGTGTGTGTGTGTGTGTGTGTGTGTGTGTATGAGATACACAAAAACATATACATATATGCATATTTTTCAATTTTATATTTTTTTATTTTCTAAAAAACAGCTACACATTCTATTTACAATTTAATGCCTTAAGTTCTTTCTTTCCTTCTTTCTTCCTACTTTTGTAAATCCTTTTCTAATACTGAGAAACTTGGACCCACTATCTTCAATATGTTTACTATTTGTTCATTCCTCCTGCAAGTACCAATCTCCCAACATGGTACCTGCCTGATCATCCACTCCCATTGTCCCGTCCATGGCTATCTAATCTCCTTGCCCCTGAAGCAGACATGGGAAGCAGGAGGGCAAGCTCTGCTACTGTTGTTGAGGAAGACTCAAGAAGGCTCCTCTCCTGTATATTATGTTGTGTTACTTCTTATTTTTCTAGGCTCAGGATTTTTCTGTTCATTAATTTGGGAGATACTTGAGTGCCTATCCTGTATTAGGTATTATTCTAGCCCAGAGATTTAGCAATTTTATACACACACACACACACACACACACACACACACACACACACATACACATACACAATCTGATTGTATGAAACATACATCCTAGAAAATAATAATATGTATCTTTATTTTTTCTTAAGTATGCAAGAGGCTTACCTAAGAAAAATTAAATCCTTCAATTATACAAATAAAGCAAAGGTTTCCTTTGGCAGTTAGGGTTGACTCCTGTCTCATCCCTTAGTTGTTTTCTTTCTCAAAAGTGACTACTTTTATGAGTCTGATGTGTAGTATTTCAGATATTTTGAAATATATTTACAGACACACACATCCACATTACCAATGTGTAATGCTACAAATGCAATTTTCCATGTGTATTTTTCTTTATGCAGAGACATAAATGTTCCATGTGTAATTCTGAGACATATAATATTTATATTGTAAGTCTTTACATATTAGTAAATTGAGATTCCTCATTTTTAAAATTGCTGCACAATATTTCTTAGTATGTAAAATACTAAATATATTTATATCTTTACTTGCCATATATAAATATTTTCTGTGAATGTCTTTAATTTTGCCCACTTTCTTAATTTCCCACATTTATCTTTATTGGGTTGTACTAATTCATTATATATTCTGGAAACAAACCATTTGACTTTTTATGATTTAATATTTCATGGTGTCATAAATCACATAGATAATAAATTTGATAATATAACATATCAATATTTTTCTCTTATGAAAATCAGAATATTTCCTTTTTGCTGTCATATGTTCTCAGACTTAAAACTATTTAGATAGACATTCAATTCATTTGAAATTTATTTTAGTAAGTGTTATGATGTTAAAATCTTATTATATATTTTCCAAAGAATCAGTTCAAAAAACAAATCACAAATTATAAAATAATGCATCCTTTCTTTATTAACTTGAAATGTTATTTTTTATTATTTACTAAATTTTCTATTGTGTGTGTTTATATGTAAGGGACTTTATACATTTTCTAATATATTTTAATTATTTATTCTTTGTCTTCAACCACATGACACTATTGTATTTACTCTAGTTTTATAAGATGCTATAATATATCAAAAATTAAGTCTACTGTTTCTTTACTTATTCAAAACTCTTTTGGTTATTTTTACAAATTGCAATTCCATTTTGATTTTAAAAGTCCATGTCAAATTATATAAACGATTGTTAATTTGTTGGAACCCACTAAATATAGGTTAACTAGAGTCGAACTGCCAGCTTTATAATATTGATTCTTCTTATGCATGACCATTGTAGATTATTACATGTATTCATTATACTTTATGGTTTTCAATAATGTGTTCCAGTTATCTGTTTGCCTTTTCATAAAAGTTTTTATACTTCTTGTTGGTTTTATTTTTGAGTATTTAAATATAGTTAGCATAATAATGATGTTTTTCTATGAGATTTTCTATCACTTTCTAAAGTTATAAAATTCTAAAGTTATATTATTCTAAAGTATTATAAATAAACTTAAAGGGAAACTGATTTTTATAAGATCTTATATCCAACATGTCTTCGACTCTCTTGTTTGTTGTTATTTTATTGTATTGTGAGGATGTGTAGGAAAATTAGATTTTCTGTAATAGTGAATTTTACATATCATTTGCAAATATTTTCATCCCTCATTTCTCTATTTTGTTTTATGGTATTGGCTAAGCCCTTTACCTTAAGGTAAAAGAAAAGTGGTGAAGGTTGGCATTCCTTGATTTTGCAGTTTGATGGAGCTGCTTTTTGGCTTCATTATTAAATGTCATATTTAATAATATCTTTCTGACTCAGGGAAGTTATCCAAGATTCATAATTTGTTCTTGGGATCAATCAATCTAATCATGTAGATTTCCTGCTTTGTACTATGTATGTAATGAATTTTACTAACGGATTTTCTAATATTGCATCATTCTTGTGTTATAGGAATAATCTCTTCCTTGTCAAGACTACTTTTTCCTTTGCTATTGTATGAATGGAAAAGAAGTACTATCACCTGTTTCTTTTGTTCTTTTGTTCTGAGTATGTATACAATTGATTATCAAAACCTTTGATAATTATCTTTTTACCTGGTTCTCTCACACATTTTTTGTTTTAATTTTTGTTTTTTTGTTTTTATTTGCTGTTTGTTTATTTGTTTTTGTTGTTTGTTTTCCTAATTTTTTT
>NC_043700.1:117639283-117645554 GCF_006229205.1 Suricata suricatta
TTATGTTCAAAACAACCCTCCCCAGTTTCCTCCTAAAACCATATAGAAGCTGCCCTTCTCCCTGTCTCTTCAAAAATGTGCACTGTTTGCCATAGTTCCCTTATTCCAAATCTGCAATCCCTCTACTATTCCTGAATAATTTCCTTTTGCTACTAAAATAACTGGTTATTTTATTTTCAAGATTCTCAGCACTTACAGAAGATAACAACCCAATTACAGAAATACTATCCAACTCTGTGGTACATATTATTGTATTATACCCATGACATATCTGACCTCCAACTCTTAACTGAGGAGACATCACCCAAATTCTTAAATTAGAAAATCATTCCAGAAACTCAGAAACAAATCAGATATGAAAACCTGGGAAATTAAATCTAAATAGTGAAGAACTCTCAACATCAAAGGATTGAGTTAACATAGGTAGCTACTGTTTCTCAGGAAGGTTATGTACTAGGCATTTTCAATTAAGTTCTATCCTCTCAGTGACTTTTGAGAAGACCATTAAAATAGTGATCCACAGTATTAGTTAAATGTTGTG
This sequence comes from Suricata suricatta, assembly GCF_006229205.1. NCBI lineage: Eukaryota > Metazoa > Chordata > Mammalia > Carnivora > Herpestidae > Suricata > Suricata suricatta. The sequence goes on from NC_043700.1 coordinate 117,639,825, forward strand.
CTTAGAAAGGACTATATTTACTTACAAGTATTTCTTGACATCATATTTGTGATCTTAATACTTTGCTTTCTCTCCTTTGTCTGACTATTTATAATGGGAGATGTTATTGGGGTGCAATGTCAGATGATGCCAGCAGTTGCTCCACAATGATGAGATATGATGAAACTCTATTTTTTTAAGTTTGTGTGAAATAAGGGGGACCTACACAACCATAGATACAAAAATTTTGTTTTCAATGTTATGTAATTTTAAAAAGGACTTGGATTGGATTATCTTCCATTTATTTTAGTGTCTTTATGTTATTAAATATATGCTCTTGTAAACTTTTTAATCATGATCAGATCAAAAGCTGCTTTGGGGTGCTTGAGTGGCCCAGTCAGTTAATGGTCTGACTTCGGCTCAGGCCATGATCTCTCAGTTCATGTGTTTGAGCCCTGCATCAGGCTCTGTGCTGACAGCTCAGAGTCTGGAGCCTGCTTTAGATTCTGTGTCTCCCTTTCTCTGCCTCTCCACTAGATGTGCTCTGTCTCTATCAAAAATAAATAAGCATCACAAAAATTAGTTTAAACATTTATTATGCTGGTTAATAAAAAGTTTTAAAAAACTAAGTTCAGATTTTAGAGTAGAGTTATGCTATCTTTTTCACTGCAATTTTAAAACTGAAATACAGAATATTTCCTTAGTATGTAATAAACTAAAATCACTGTATGCATTTATAAACATAGAATTACATAAAACTCAATGCTCTGGATCAAATACTTTTGCAGGAAAAACAGTATTTGACTATTCTGTTTGTGTAGTCACATTGTTTGATTATTGATGTTAAAATTTCTTAGGGCACCTAGGTGGCTCAGTCGGTTGAGTGTCCGACTTTGGCACAGGTCGTGATCTCACTCACAGTCTGTGGGTTTGAGCCCTACGTCAGGCTCTGTGCTGACAGCTCAGAGCCTGGAGCCTGCTTTGGATTCTGTGTCTCCCTCTCTCTCTGACCCTCCCTTGCTCACTTTCTGTCTCCATCTCTCATAATAAAATAAAGACATAAAAAATTAAAAAAACCCTTCTTATTAAATTTAGTTTAAACTTAAAATTTATTGGTCCATGATGTACTGAACTGAAAGTTGTAATAGTTATATTTCATAAGTAATAAAGAACCACTTAAATATTTTATAATAGATTGAAAATTTATTTGAGCAAATACCAATTTCTAAGTTACATCTTGATTTTTTTCCTTAAATTAGATGTATATATTTTGGTCTGTTTACTAAGATAGAGATGTCATTAATAAATATTATTTAATGAAGAAGATTGTAAATACAATGAGTTTATATTAGAATTATCCTCATTTTATGGAAAATTATTCAACTAACCATTTATAGGAAAAGCCTGCCACACATGCCAATGCAAATGTCTACAGAATAATTATATTATTAAATGTATTTCCTCTCTCACTGTTATGCTCCGTTGTTAGTGTTGGATTGTTTGTTTTGATCAATGGGCTCTCAGAATGAATAAGTGCAAATGAGGGTCTGTAATATGCAATATCTTAAAAATTGTACTAGATATTTCAATAATCCCACATCAGATTTCTATAAAATTTCTAACTTCATTTATACAACACACAACAACATGCATTTTAGGATAATGGCTGCCAAATGCTTTTTAAACACAGACATATAGACATACATACATATATATATGTATATGATCCATAATGGATCATCATCTGTTACATCAAATACTGGAACAACATGAACAAATTGATCTCTAAAAATATTTGTATGCAAATCTCTATTCATTTTTATGATCTATAACATACTATAAAATGTCAGTGATTTGTTATTTTGGTCAATTGTATTTACTCTTTCATGGTTTGTAAAGAGAATTAACTACCTTATTGCTGTATCAGATTACTTTTTCTTTTTGTCTATGATTTCTCATATTTCTCTTATTTATTTTGTTCTCATATAATAACCAATGACAAATAAAAAGTCAGTAGATATTGGTAAATTTCATTTTTTAATCTAAATTAGAAACAAGGAGATAAAATATTGTTCTGTGAAATGTGGTTTAAAAGGTTGGTATGAGGGGCACCCAGATGGTTCAGTCTGTTAAGTGTCTGACTTCAGCTCAGGTCATGACCTCACAGTTTGTGGGTTCAAGCCCCACATCGGACTCTGTGCTGACAGCTCAGAGCTTGGAGCCTGCTTTGGATTCTGTATCTCCCTCTCTCTTTTTCTCTCTGCTGCTCCCCCAGTCATGCTCTGTCTCTCAAAAATAAATAAACTTAAAAAATAATAAATAAATTTAAATAATTATTTAATAATTAAAAATCTAAATAAAACTTAAAAAATAAATAAGATTGGTGTGAATGCTGTTTCTTTTTCTGGAATTCAAGTGGAGGATACAAAATAACTCCAGATTTGGAAGAAGGATAATGTTAAATAAGTGGTAATGAGATTCAATCAAACCGTAGTCAAATATCAAGTCCATTTTTAATGCCAAAAAAAAGTAAACAAATATTTAGATCTTGATCTATTCTTGCACCTTACCAAAAGTCAGAGATAATTGATTGTTTACTTCTCTCCACTGAAGAAGATGAACAACTTTATTAAAAATATTTTTAATGTTTATTTATTTTTGAGAAAGAGAGAGAGAGACAGAGTGAGAGTGAGGGAGGGACAAAGAGAAGGAGACAGAATCTGCAGCAGCTCCAAGCTGTGACCTTCAGCACAGAGCCCAACAGGGCTAGAACTGGAAGATCATGACCTGAGCCAAAGTCGGAAACCTAACTGATTGAGCCACCCAAGCACCCCAAAACTTTAAAATATATGTGCCACTAAGGAGCTTTTTTCTTTTCATAGAGAAGACTCAGAAAATTAGTCTGAGGTATAAAAATGGGGGAGGAACCACAGAATACTTAAAGAACAGTTAACACAAGTGTCTTAATGCCATGGGGACATAAAAGATGATGGTATATGGATTAACACATAGTTTCACCAACAAAAGGGTTTTAGTTGCATAGAGATTTTATGGGACTGCATGTGTATACAGAGGGAGGACAGATGGGAGTCAGCTTGGGATTTAGACAGGTAGGACAGGCTTTTAGCTTGTTCACATTGAATATCACATTCAAGTGCAAATTTGAATAAGAGTCATACAAGTTACATATACCTGCATCAATCCATTACTTACTAGCCCATTTACCTGGTCAAACCATGAAATGCTCAACTTTATAATTCAGATACATTTATCACAAAAAGCAAGTATAAGAATTAAGTAGAACGATAAATATAAAATAACTTGAACACTGGGTACCACTTAGTAGGTATTTGGTAATTTTGCAACTCTTTTTTCCTTATTCTTCCCTGCTTTTATTTTCATTCGCATGACGGTGATGGTCAAAAAAACCAAAATATTATTAGACACCGAGGTGGCTTGGCTGGTTAAGCGTCTGACTCTTGACTTCGGCTCAAGAGCTCCATGTCAGGCTGTGCACTGACAGCACGGAACCTGCTTGGGATTTTCTCTCTCAGCTTTTCCTGTGCTCTCTCTCTCTCTTTTTCAAAATAAATACATAAACTTTAAAATAGACAAAATATTAAAATAAGATTTTTAATGGGATATTTTATCACAGATTTCTGTTTATTTAGGGAGAATGTTACTTTACACAGTGGAAAACCACTCCAGAGAGATTAAATTATTTTATTATTTTATATTTTTTATTTATTTTTGAGAGACAGAGAGAGTCAGCCCGAGCAGAGGAGGGTCAGAGAGAGAGGGAGACACAGAATCCAAAGACAGACTCCAGGTTCTGAGCGAGCTATCAGCACAGAACCCGCCACAGGGCTTGAACCCATGCACTGTGAGATCATGACCTAAGCCAAAATCGGACGCTTAACCAACTGAGCCACCCAGGCGCACCAAGATTAAATGATTTTAGAGCTCATAGCCACATTATCTCAAAACTAGATTAAAGTCCGATATTTATCATTTTTCATAAGTTGCCATAGCTAATGTCCTTAACACTAACATGAAAATATTCTCAATATCAATTTAATTACAAGGTTCTTTTAAAGTAGAATTACATTTGTATTTATATGGGTGCCAGGAATAAAAAAGAGTCTACCATATTTCAAAGTTATTTTTCTCAATTTATTTGATAAATTTTAATTGTAAAGGTCTATCAAGATCCATTAAAATTAAATCTAAAAGTTAAAATTGTGATAGGTATATAAGAATTCATATTGATATTATAATAGCATAATAATGATTATAATAGATGGAATTACCCTTCCCACTTAAAAATGTTTATTTATTTTGGGAGAGATAGTGGATGAAGAGGCAGAGAGAGGGAAAGAGAGAGTCCCAAGCAGGCTCATGCTCAGTGCAAAGGCTCAGTCCCACAAATGTGAGATCATGACCTGAGCTGATATCAAGAGGTGGATGCTTAAATGACTGAGCCACCCAGGCGCCCATAGCTTTCCCATTTTTATTGTGAAATTTTTATTTTTATCCAAAATCAGTATAAAATTCCATAAATGTAAGTGATTATTTTTGTCTGTTTTCTAACATGGCATTTTATGAGCAAGATATTTCTGAAGCAAAACTCATTCAAAAGAGGAAAGGAATGGGAAGTGGAGAAAGAAGGAAAAGAAAAACAGGGAAGGAAAAATAGAAGAATAAACTGCATTCTGAAAGATAATGAGGTATAGGAGCTAAATTATATTTTATTACAGAATAGTCACCAAATTCTGCAGAACAAATAGGATGGCAAACTTATAAAGCTTCAAATGTACAAAAATAGAGCTAATTATTTTTTTTTCTTTTATACATAAGTCAGAATGATGAAGGCAATGTTAGTGTGGCCAGAATTAGGAGTCAGAAATGAATATATGGATAAGTGAATGCAGATTTGTGCTTCAGGAATAAAAACAAAAAAGAAGAAGAAGAAGGAGAAGGAGAAGGAGAAAAAATAGAATACATGGGCTAAGCAAAAGGGAAAATTTGAGTAGAGTCACATACCTAGTCAAGATGGTATCATTGACTTGGACATTGTGACTTACTTTCTCTAGTCATTGGTTACTACACTTCTAGATATTCTGTAATTCATCAGGAATCACAGGGTTGGACTTTCCTACAGGGTGTCTCAGTCCCTCTCAGTCATTGGTGTAACAAGAGTGATGGTGCTTTGTTGGCCCTATGGGTTCAATGAAAAATTAATGCATGGGTGAAATGATGGATAAACAAATGCAAAAAATGCATATAATCTTACAGGATAAAATTTACTTATCAAATGTAACCAAATAATCACCATCTTAGATAGTAATAACTGATTTGGGGGCACCTGGGTGGCTCAGTTGGTTAACCATCCAACTTCAGCTCAGGTCATGATCTCATGGTTTGTGGGTTTGAGCCCCATGTCAGGCTGTGTGCTGACAGCTCAGAGCCTGGAGCCTGTCTTCAGATTCTGTGTCTCCCTCTCTCTCTGACCCTCCCCTGCTCACATTGTCTCTCTCTTAAAAATAAATAAAACTTAAAAAAAATTCAAGATAGTAATAACTAATTTTATATAGTTCCATTACATATAATTATATAAACAGAATACTTATTCATAGCAATATAAAGACTATTTTAATGTAAATAAATATTTAACAAAAAAATAAATGTTAGAAATATAGAAGATACATATCAGTATAGACTTCCTAGAAATACTATAAATACTTAAAAAAA
>NC_043700.1:117645654-117671735 GCF_006229205.1 Suricata suricatta
AGGACATTTATTATTATGGGCTTATAAGCTCGTGCTCACAGACTTCACCAGCGCAGTGGATCTGTGCTGAGAGCCCCAAACAAGGGCTGAGCAGGGTTTTTATGGGGTTTGGGAAGGGGGAGTTACAGGAAATTGTGACACAGGTACAGGGGTCCAATCATTATCGCATAACATCATTGGCAGTAACTTTAACCATACACATTGTCCAGAATGTTCATTACTTTTGGTGGGACCAAATCACGACATTTAGTGTGTTAACCAATTACAGAGTGGACCTAGGACCCTCACGTAGGGTGTAACTAGCCTTAAGCAATAAGTGATTATCTATAGCTTCCATCTCTAGGCCCACCCTTCTGAGTGTTAAGGGTGGTAGCTGGCCTTTCCTGATTGGGTGTTACAAGGGTGGTCCCTCCTGCCTTGGGCAATGTGTGCCCTTCTATTGTCTAATGATTCTGAGAAACCTACACCTAGGCCTCCAAGGTCAGAGGGAAACTTAAAGCCTGTCATGGAGTCAGTTTGATTCAGACCTGCGTCCTTACCCATTGGGTCAGAAATGAGGAATATCAAGTATCAACATCACAGAAAATGCCATTTAATTTGTAAATGTGCTTGTAAAGTGATTACTCAAGTTTTCCCTGTAAGTCTAACTCTTCCACCAACATTATGTCCATTTCTTATACAAAAACAGAATATATAAAGCTATGATTTCTAGAATACAAATAAGAATTTTATTGTAAATTTATCTGAGTGGATATCAGACAGAAATTTATATAATCTGTTGAAAATATCCCTAATAAACTCATAAACATTGAAGGGAATATTGCTATACATTAGTTTTTTCTCCAGGCACGAGTGTTGTGTAAATTATTCTCCATAAGATAAAACTGTTTACATCTGACTAAAGATATTATAGGAATGTCATTCTTTCATTATTTTTTTCTTCCTGATAGTAGCATCTTGATGGAATCGTTTAGTTCTGAAATATAAGTAAAAATGGATTTTTCTAATGTATTTTAAATACATAGTTTCTGTTGAATGTTGAGTTGATATGCCTTTTAGAAAGGAGCTTTAGGGATCACCAAACCCTACTATATAATTTTACAAATGAAAGAACTTACTCCTAGAAAAATGAAATGACCGTTTTCACTGATGCATAGATATTGAAAGATTCAATTCTAGAATTCTGGGCTAAACTTCCTTGCAAAAACGTCTTCCTGTCTCACTAGTCAGATAAATTTAATTAGAAAGGTGTTAAGTGAATGAAAGACCACATTTCAGAATTAATATGTTTGCTTTTGTTTGGTTTGATGTGATGTCAAGTATTTTAAGGGTAATGATTGAATCCAGTAAAGGCAAGATAAATCACCATATGGATGGTTGATTTGACTCAATAATAGAGATAGTGTTATAAGCATTCAGGAATTTGGATATTTTTTAAAAGTGTCATGCTATATGACCAAAGAAGGAATCAGTGAATAAAGGTAAATCAGCCTCCTAAAGTAAAGGTTCTAAATTCAGTACCATTGTATCTGCCAGTCCTGAAAAGAAAATCAGAGGCAACCAAGAAATATATTGACGTTAGATGTATAGCAAAAGAAAAGGGGTGGTTTCAGAAGTTTTGGACTTGACTTCTAGAAACGAAATTTAGCTTAAATTACAATTCTTTACTTCTTTTGTGTTCAGCAACAACAAAAGCCACCTGACAATCATTTGGATCCCTCCTGCTGTTTAAAATGTCCAAGGGAAAGAAACATGACATTGTATCCTATTGTTTCATTTCAGTGAGTTTACTTTCAAGTCCTAAAAATAGGAGATAACATGACAAGAATTACCAATGGCTTTTAATATTATTTGTCTATTTGCCACTCGCTTTTTCTGCCTTCACAAAACTTCTCTTTGTGATCTTTTAAACTGATTGTTGATTGCTTCAATAAATAAAACTCTGCTAAGAAAAACTATGTCAAATAAGAAATTTCCTATCTATAATAAACATACAGTATAGGATGAGTAAAGCAAAACAACCCATTACCAAGTGTGTTTTAAAGATAATATTAAAAATTACGTATAGTCAATATTAGATAATCCACAGCAAAGCTTCAGTGTTCTTTTGGATAGCATTCCTTTATATAAACATAATTTCCCAATTATTAGCATTAGTATCAGTATTAGTATTATATATGTGAAAAAGTAAATATTGGGTTGAATTTATGATAGAAACTGTTTAGAAGCACACAGTATAATAAAAGTCATTTGATTTTACAAAGTGGAAATCACTCAAACTAAATGACCTGTACACATATAGATCTGGCTATGAGCAATGGCATGGACTGCTAATACTGTAACAAATTAGAGCACAATGAGAAACGAAATCTAAAGGAGAGAAACATAAACTCTATACAATATGCATTCAAACAGGGTAGCCAATAAACATAAGTGGTTAATAAAATTAAACCTCTCAAGTGTGGGTGTATATTTACTTGTGTGTGTGTGTGTGTGTGTGTGTGTGTGTGTGTGTGTGTGTGTGTGTGTGTGTAGCTAGCCACCTTTAGGACATACACACAAAAAAATGGTATCCAAGGAAATGCATTTTAACAAGTATGAATCAATAGGGTCTTCTTATTAGACAAAGGAGGATAAGTGAAACACCGCTCAGAAAGCTTTCATTGCAAGAAAAGAAGGCACTTTGCTCTAGCATTCTAGTCATATGATTCACAAATCCCTTTGAAGAGTAATGCTTGAAGTTGCAAAGTAATATTTTTAAAGTCAGTGTAGTGAAAAATACTGAAATGTCAAAATTTGACTTAAACTATAATTGTCTTTGATAGAACCTGATAAAATAAATTAGTGGCTCTATATAGAGAAATAAATATTTGCTAATAAAATCCCAATTGAAATAATTTTATTTCCTCACACATATACACTTTATTTTTTAATGTATATTTTATTTTTGAGGGAGGGAGAGAGAGAGTACAAGCAAAGGAGGGGCAAAGAAAGAGGGAGACATAAAATCCAAAGCAGGTTCCAGGCTCTGAGCTGTCAGTGAAGAGCCTGATGCAGCTTGAACCCATGAACTGTGGGATCATGACCTGAGCCAAAGTCAGATGTTTAACTGACTGAGCCACCTAGGCACCCCTACAATTACACTTCAAACCAATTTGTTAACACTGGACACACATTCAGTAGATTTGCAGCCCTTTCCATGAGTTAAAGAATATTATTAGAATATTATTGTGCAACTTATGATAACTCCTTTTATAATAAGAGGTCTAGACCTTCTAGCATTCTGAATTTCAGGCAATATTAGGTCAAAGGATTTCATTGGGATTCTTTAATGTGACTTATTTTGTGTAGGACACTATGATGTAGTACAGTGATTTTTAACGTGTGTTTGGCGGAAGATTAAATTTGCTAGGTATGTGTTACTACAGAACACAGTTCAGAGTCAAAGAAAATAGGAAAATCTAGGATGATAACTGCAAATGATTTTCTTCACTGCAGGACCTCAAAGAGCATTTAAAAATACTGACTTTATTAAAAATATGCAAAATTAGGATAGACTCTAAAGGGATTTCCAGCCTTATTTGACCAGTGATCCTTGGTGACATCTTAAAGGATCAGTATTGAAAGAAGTCTCTTAGGAAAACATGTTTTCTTTAGAAAAAAATCCCAGGCTAGCAGTAAATAGCAAGATGTTGGTTTCAGTATCTGGCACTAAACCACCTTGGGGAATTAATTTAGTCAATTAACTAACTCTTTTCTCTTTTTTAAAATGTCAAACTACCTTCATATATTACATTTTGAAGATAAAAAGAGAAGATTTTATGTGAATATGCTTCAGGAAGAATATGCTAAAATAAATATGCATTGCTTTTAAAATATAACGAAGTAACATATTCTTTGTTCTACAGCTTTTTGGCACCTCAACATTATGGACTTTAGCTACACATTGCAGTCACTCTGGAAACTTAAAAATAATCAATGCCCAGACCCTTCTTAAATCAATTAAATAAAGATCTTTGGGTTGAGGCCAGACATTGATATTTTTAAAAGCTCTTCTAATGATTCTCATGTCCACTGAAGGTTGGGAAGCACTGCTCTAGACTATATCTTAAGGGAAAGAAATCAACCCCTGAGCCCAACCACAATTGTCCTAAAGGAAATATTCTATCAGATCGTGAGGTGTGTTCTTTTGCTTCTATTATATTTACTCTTCTATTTGCTTGTATCATATTCTGTGCTAGTTACTGGGGTTTACATGGCAAAGATTCCTCATGTTCTAGAAAGGAATCTGGGATATAAGCAGAAGCACAGAGGTAGAGGACCACAAGTCGCTTCAGTCTGGTTTTAGGAGCAGGTAGAAGAGGCAGAAACAGAGGAATGTGTCTCAGGCATAAAGAGAGGTATGGAAGAACATTTCATAATCATCCCATGAGTGCTTCAAAGTATTCAAGCCTGGCCAGTCCCTTCTCCTCACCACATACACTTCCTGATAGCAACTATAGCAACTGCCCTGAAAATTGTTTTTCTCATCTTTGCGTTGAGAAGCACTAGCCTGAAAATTTCAGTTCAAATGCAAGATCTCAGATGAACATTATACATATTGGTTAAAGAACAGTTAGTTGTGAAAATGCAAATACTATGAGGAAGAGTATTACCGCAGTTTACTTATTTATTTTTACCTTAGTATAAAGAGATCGGAAAAGAACTGAAGATTTTAGAAATTTTAAAGGATAGAGAAGGAATGAAGATGAATAGTGAGTAGACATGAAATGTGAAGAAGAAAGTGGAATATATTTGAGAAGCCTGAGGTAGTAAAGGCAATTTTTCCCTAGTTGGTAACTTATCATCTAACCTGAGTGTTGTAAGAAATGCTAGTACTGGACTGACATATCCATAAAGCTGTAGAAAGAATAAAAGGTACACAAAAGAGTTTAGGGCCTAAAAAGATATCGCCTCTACTAATTTCACATATCCTTTATCATTATTAAGACTATAGGTCTGATTATGTGTGAGACTACATATTTTTATTGGGAAGAATATTTCCAATGGGATTATTACAACAAAATAGCTGAATTTTATTGGAAATAGTGTAAAGAGATCATTAACAGCATAACTTCCCTCCTTTTCAAAACTAAACAAACAGCCACTATTAATCAAGTTTGCACCCTTCCAAGTTCCTAGTAGTCTGGCATGGTTCAGTGTGAGTTAAATGAATTTGTTCTTTTAACAGTTTTTTTTCTCTCCAAATGATTTTATTGTTCAAATTACCTTATCTGGAAACCCTTGCTCTTTCAGCAAACCCTCGTATTGTAACAGCCATAAATCAATAGTTCATATTGAATTTAGAGAAATACTGACTAACCCCATTGCTATAAGACAGGATTTGCTTCTAACTAGCAATTAAATTGTCATGTAGACTAAAATCCATATCTCAAAACCATTGCCACAATGCTAGCCTATTTTCTTCCTAGACTTTCAAAATGTACTTACTGTTCAAATATACTGTTGTTAAATATAAAAATCACAAAACTAAATCCAGGCTTCCTCATCTCCAGCTTCAACTTGTCAAGCCATGGCAGTCTGAAAAGATATTTTATTGCACTGAGAGTGAGGAGATATGTTCTTGGTAAGAAATAAAATAGAGATTTTCAGACACCACCAAATCTATGCCTAATGCCTCAGTTTGCCTAGAACAGAAATATTGTGGCATAATATATGGATAGAAGTATACAGGTGGAAGTACCTGAAAACCATGGACTGAGGGGGATGAAATATCAGATAATCAGAAAGAGCAGCACCTAGCAGACCTGATGAAATCTTGACTCATGATACCCACTCTCTAATACTAATGACTGATTTTTCTATATTATCCTCAATATGTTTCCAAACCCTCCCAAGTGTTGTTGAGCTGCCAAATAAAGTACGTTTACAGTCCCTTTACCAACAGTGATACATATATATGTTGATTAAATTTACACTACTATTGAGGCTGGTGTTCAAGAGTAAAATATCTCAAAGAGGTGTTTTGTTTGGTATTTGAGACAGTGTGAAGGATCATCATGTTGCAGAATTTTTTTTTTATCCTCAGTGTGAGGGGTTTGTTGTCTCGCTGTTTCGAAGAATGAAGAGGTAGACACAAAACAAAATGAGCAGCAGGCAAAAATTTATTAGAGTATATGATAAAATCAGAAAGTAAGAATCTTTTGAAAGCTCTCTCTACAGAGCGGGGACAATCAAAAGTGAATGGCCATGACAATAGCCAAGAGTCCTTGTTTTATAAGATTCGGGTTGACCTCTCCCTTCCCTCCCTCCTTGTTCTTTCTCAGATAATACCCTTCTAGGTTAATCACTCTAGGTGTTAGGTTATCCATTCCTGACTGGCTCAATTCCATCAAATGAGGAGTGGTCTTATATCATTCCTTGTGGGTCATACGTTTTTATAGTCTGCTTCTTGTTTTTAGTCAGGTCTTTTGTCAAATTCCTGAGGGAAAGATGAGGGAGAGTAGGTGGTGTCTGCTGCTTTCTTAAGTTGAACCTTAGGCTCAAAGGAGTTTGCTGTGGTCAGGAGCTCCCTGCATTGTTCCAAAACATGTGTTTTCCCCAACCCAGGGACCTCAGGTCCTAACCTTTCCCTCTCTGCCTATTTTGTCCTATCTTTCCCTATTATAATGCCACCTACCTAAGTGTTGTGATGGTTGGGTGGTTGGTCTTGAGTCTCTCTGATGAAGTTGTTTTCTGCATGGGAAAGACAATCTCAGAATTGTAAGACTCTTGAAATATTGGGTACTGAATGCTTTAGAACCCAGCATTTAAAAATTTCACTTTCTGTCTGAGAAGATTGGCAATGAAGCAATCATTATTATTTGTACCAAAAAAGAGTACACTAAATATTTAACTATTTCTGGTTTCCCTCTAACAATGAAGAGGGATATCTAGAATTTATTGACTGCTCAAAGTGAAGTGAATGAAAATTCCTAAAGCTCAAAAGTAAGTACATGAAGATAAAAAGCTAATCAGCATAGATATCCTAAACAAATAATCAAAGATTTAAGAAAAGGCATTCACAGATATGACACAATTTTCTGGAACAATGAAGTTTCTGGATCAGGCATTTATGAAATACACTACAGGAAAACAGTGGATCCTACTGCTTCTTGGTCTTCATTGTTTCTAGTCAAAAGCCAATTATTAATTGTATGTTGTTTCTTTGCACATTTTTTTTTTTAGTTTTTGAAGAACTTTCTTTGTCTTTCAGCAATTTGACTTTGATGCATTCATATATATATGTATATATATATATATATATATATTTGTTTTTATCCTACATTGGATTTATTGAGCTTCTTGGCTCTGTATATTAATATTAGATTGAATGTGGGAAATTTTAACCCTTATTTCCTCAAATATTTTTTCTACTTCTTTATCTCTTTTATATCTATCTGACAGTCACATTACATCTGTGTTGGAATGCTTGATATTTTCTGTCAGGTTTCTGAGGATCTATTTATTTTTCTTCAATCTTTTTATTTGTTTGTTTGTTTGTCTCTCCCTGTTGTTAAGATTAAATAATTTCCATTGACCTGTCTTCAAGTTGATTGATTTGCTTTTCTATCTTCTCAAATATACTATTGGGCCTGTCTAGTAAATTTTCCATTTCATTTATTAAAGGTTTCAATTCTGGAGTTTCCATTTGGTTTGTTTTTACATTTATTTCTATGAATTTACTCAGATCCCCTATTTGTTGATTCATTCTCATCATACTTTAATTCTTTAACCATTTTTCCTTTAATCCTTTGAACATAGTTAAAATAGCAGTCTTGAAGTCTTTTTATTCTATATCAACATCTGGGTGCTCCCATCCATAGTGACTTTTTTTTTAGTATAAGAAACTTTTTTCTTTGGGTTTATATGTCTTGTGAATTTTTGTTGAAAAGTAGTCATTTTAGATACTATATTGTAGCAAGTTTGTATTCTGACTTTTCTCCTCTAGACATTTTTATTGCTGATACTAATTTTGTTTATTTAGTTAAAAGATGTCCCAAATATGTCAAAAGCAAGAAGAATAAACTTGCTAAAATAAATGTGGGATAATTTGAGCATCAGAATAAATATATAAAATCAATAATATATTATAACACAACTAAATAAAGAAATTGATGTTTATGGAAGATACTTGAAAAAAGAGGAATGGACACAGTTCATTAACAGAGGACTTACAAGAATAACAAAAGCACTAAATAAGTTATAGAATTAAAATATTGTTATTTTGCAACTACCAATTTAATAAATGATTTAGAAACAGATTGTGAATGAATGACAAGACCATTGTTAAATTAAAGCAATGATCAGATATTACACAATTGTTAGAATGGCTAAATTTAAAAAAAATGACAGTATCAATAACTGGCACAGATGTGAAACAACATGAAATCTCTCTCATCTATTGCTTGTGGGAATGCAAAATGGTATAACTATTTTGAAAGACATTTTGGCAGCATCTTACACAACTAAACATAGTCTTATCATGCAATACACCAATTGCACATGTATTTATTCAACTGATTTAAAAACTTAAGTAGACCAAAATTCTACATGCAAATTTTTACAGCCGTTATCACCAAAAAATGGAAGCAGCCAAGATGTCTTTCAAAAGATGAATGTATAAAAAAAACACAACGCTGTCATACCTCTATACAATGAGAAACAATTCAGTGATGAAGAGGAATGAATATATACAATTATTGAATCACTGTGTTGTATACCTGACACTAATATAATGTCATATGTCAATTATATTTCAATAAAAAAGAGGAATGAATACAGCATAAATGAATCTTAAATGCACATTGCTAAGTGAAAGAAGCCTGTTTGAAAAGGTTATATGTTATAATATTGCATTTATATGACATTTAGGAAAAGGCAAAGATATAAAGATAGAAAACACATCACTGGCTGCAAGAACTTGGGGAGGATTGAATAGTGAAGCACAGGGGGTTTTATTTTAGGAATGAACCTGTTCATAGTGTGATACTATAGTGGTTTACACATGACAGCAAGCATTTGTCAAACTTGCAGAACTGTACAGTCCAAGAGTGAAACTTAATGTATACAAATGTAAATTAGGAGGTATGTGGGAGAGATCCCAGGGTGAAATGCAAATTGTGATCAAATAATCTAATCATATTACAAATGAATGATATTACCAAAGGAGGGAAACCATGCTGTTCCAAGGGACTTTGGAAACAAGTGGTGACTATAAGACTAAGAACAAAAGAAACTACACAAAAGCACGGTGCTCTAGGTGGTAAATTTGTTTCTCTCAAGTTTATGAGTTAGTATATCTGAAACAACTATCCATGAATACTGAGATTGAATAAATACACTAATGAATTGTAGGTTGGGAACCAGGTTTCTCTCTATTAGGGTGAGAGGTTACAAATAAACAAAGAGACAAGGCTAGAATAAACCATTGAATACTGGATTAAGTTTGAAACATCAACATGAACTAATGTTTGGATTAATGATAATACAAATGTATAGATCCAGAAATAATTATAAATATGGGTTTATACTTATATGAGGTAATAAATAGTTACATATTAATAAAGTGTCATGATAATCCCTGTGTATACAGAGGTATACAATATAATATATCCAAGATCTTTATTCTGAAAAATCCTGGGAGCAATGATACTTCCATAGTAACGAACACATCCAGAACCCAGATCCTAATTTTTAATAGAAGTAATGAGAGTTCCTTGGAGAAATGGATAATCATAAGTTTGGGACAGGAAATATATAAGATGATCCTGTAACCCCTGGAGTACCAGAAACTCAGGAAGTGCTTAAAAAACAAACCAATGAAATACGTCAAAGAAACACATCTTTGTGACAAAGCTGGAATAATTTGAACAGCAAAACAAATAATGTAGAACTGGACTCTAACTTAAGTAAAAAATAATTATCTATGATCCATACTGATATAAATAAATAATTGAATAAATACATAAAGTAGGACAAATAGGTGAATCTCCATACAGAAGAAATCAAAATAGTCTAAGAAGATACATCTCTCTTTAGAAAATGGAACATAATGTCCCACCTTGCTCATAAGGATTTCCTATCAAAGAATAGATAATGAAAAGAAAGAAAAAGAGTAACTTTACATTGGAGAAAACTGGCAAATTTTACCCTAGCCACATGATCAGGTTAATATCCACCATGATCGCTCAACTTGGTAGCTTGTACCCTTGATAATGATGTGATGCAAGTGGAACTCTGTCTCAGTGATTTTCTTTCCCAAACCTATAATTCTTGTTTAATTATGGGAAAAACACGAGCTGAATTGAAATTGAGAGATTCTGTAAAATACCTGATTAGTCCTCCTCAAAACCGTCAAGGTCATCAAAAATAAGGGAAATCTGAGAGACTGTCAGCATCTAGAGAAGTCTAAGGAGACATGATGAATAAATGCAACGTGATATCCTGGGTGGGATCCTGGATCATAAAAATAACATTGAATAAAAATTAAATAACCCCACTAAAATATGGAGTTTTGTAATAACACATTAATATTTGCTTATTATTTGTGATAAATGTCATTAACATCAGGACTATCTGGCTGTGATAAATAAAAGGACTCTGTACTATCTATGAAACATTTCTATAAATCTAAATTTATTTTAGAATAAAAAATTATTAAAAAGAAAATATTGGAGAAAGTTTAGTGGGAAAAGGAATGTTCACACAGTTGAAATTGCCACCTTACAAATTGTTTCTTATTACAAAGGGGAAAGGTACCTTGATTTGTTTATTATTTTTAAATCTAAGTAGAGTTGACACACATATTACATATATTTCAGGTGTACAAGTTAGTGATTTGTTAAATTTATACATTATGTTCATCACAAGTGTAGCTACCATCTAACCCTCTGTATAGCTATTACAATATCATTAACTATATTCCTTACACTGTGACTTTTATTTCTATGATGTATTTATTTCATAACTGGAATCCTGTATCTCCCACTCTCTTTCACTCAGTTTGCCCAACCTCCCACCCCAATCCCCTCTGGCAGATTGTTCTCCATATTTATAGCTCTGATTCTACTTTTTGTTTGTTTATTCATTTGTTTGCTTGTTTGTTTTATTACATTTCATTTCTGAATAGAATCATATAGCATTTGTCTTTGTCAGTATGACTTATTTCACTTCCTTTATGATGGAGAAATCTAGATGACAACACTTTAACCAAGTGATCGAATTTTAATTGCCAAAAATTGGACAATTATATACCACATGCCTTATGCTGCACAAAGAATGCAACAAATCACTGCTTCCCACAAAAATGTTTAACTTGATCTAATCATGAAGACACCATACAAATCTACATTAAGTAATATTTTGTAAAATAACTAAAATTTCTTGAATAGCTTAAAGTATTATTCTTAGCTAGAGGGCTTCAGGTTAAAGTATTCAGTTTTTTTACCTAGCACAATGTGTTACCTTGGGGTGATTGGAAAGAGCTTCTTAAAGTAAGCAGCATTAGGGATGCAAAGTAAGGAAATCTTGGATAGGATCATATGGACTTGAATGGGAGAGCAGCATATGTGTTATGGTCAATTAATGTTTTGCTCCACAGGGAGAATAAAAAAAAACTTATCTTAAGAATTTGGATCAAATAAGTCAGAGATGAGCAGATGTACTGTCAGTGATATAAAGATTTAGCATTTAAAGTCTACCTAGTGCTGGAGCTTTGTGTTAATTCTAAATATGACTGTGATCAGAAGTTTTCTTCTTCATGATCCCAGACATAAGAAATATTCAACTCTTTTTCTCTTCTCTTATCAGTTAGTATACCCATAGAGAAAGTAATCATGTAAATGATTTTAGATCATGAGATTTCTTTTTAAATGGAAGAGATTATTCATCTTTTTAAAGTAAAAATGTGACATAACCACTTTTTAACTATAGGAAATGGCTTTGAATTCATTTAACAGAGAGATCAGTTATGAAATCTTGCTTGACAAAAAAGTTAAAGTGCTACTCTGCAACATTATTTTGTCTAACTGGCAAACGTTTTCAATATCTGATCATTAATTTCAGTATCATTGGTTACATTTTTATAAAGTCTGTCAAGAAACAAAGTTATAATAAAATCCTGTAAAGGGACAAAAATACCTTCCCATCACAGTACTTTTTCTTGTTTGGCAATATTGTTGAATTTCAGTAAGTCTGTTAGAAAACCCATACATATTTCATCCATGCTGCATATAATCCAGTCCTGGAAGGTAACAGAAGTTGTATTTTTACCATCAAGCACTGCATGTGTATTGCTATGCTGAAAGTCAGTTTTCTTTCTTCCTTCAACTCTGTGATCTTTTTCCTAGCTCCTTAGCACTATAAATTTGTGGCAGAGCCTCCCTAGAATGGGTTGTCTGTGTTATTTGACTTTGCCCTAAGCTTTGCAGGCCCCCTGTGGCTGGTTATAAGAAGCAGTTGGGAAAGGAGAAAAATGCAATTTGCCAGCGAATACTGAGAACAGAAATAACACAGATGCCTTGAGACTCATATTCAATTAACCTCCCCTGCCTCCCAGCATTTTCATGACAAAACTGCTAACTTCCACAGAAGTTATAGTGAATTCCACAAATATTTACAGAGTGCCTACTGTGTGGGGCACTCTGCTAGAGTAAGGCAGGTAGAAGAGAAGTTAAAGAGGTGACTGATCAATAAAAGGAGAAAGAGTGTTAAAGGCTGAGCATTGAAAGGAAATAAAATGAGTTCAAATATTTTAAAGTTTCCTACATTGACTGTGGACTTAAGCAAATTAACTTCTATCTGGTGTTTTGTTTTGTTTTTTCCAATTTGGATAGGTAAGGCTAGAGACTTTTAAAAAGTTAATAAATAAACACACAAAAATTTGAATAAATCAATAATGCATTAAATTTAAGTAAAATTGAGTGAACAAATGTAATATTTTAAATGACGTGCCTGTTATCTGAAAATAAAAGTTGCATAGAGCCACTTCTTGGAAGCAAACCAGAGTTTAGAAAGACAGATAAAAATTCCTGAGAGGAGGCAAGTCAGATAGGCTGAGTTAGGTAGAGATCAAAGCCTCAGTTGTCTGAAATTGACTTTTGCATTCATAGTCAGGTTAGCTGCAAGAGTACTTTCTTAGTGGTGGCCAGAACAGAATCCAGCAGCCTTCCATGGGACTACAGTCTAAGAGGTGTCATCAAAAGTTTAGTAGAAATTTATGAGGGAATACAGAATGTAGCAAGTGTTAAATTGAGATACAGGCTGCACAGAGAGAGAAACCTCAAGTAATTTATTCCAGTTAAGCTGGCTGGGCTAATCAGGAAAGGTTGGTTTCTTAGGAGAAATAGCATTGACATGGGTCTTAGAGATACTATTGATGGTAACACAGGCAGACAATGAGGAAAGACTTCATCATGCCAACTGTATGAAAGCACAGGAAGTATTACAGAAACACTAAAGTATGAAGTAATTATGAATAAACAAGAAGGTTGTGGTATGGGAATATAATTGGAGATGAGTTTATATGCAGAGAGTGCAGGAAAGGCTATGCAGCTAAACTATGAAGAATGTTTATATCAGGGAAAAAATGAGGCCTGAGGATTAAGCCCCAGAGAATGCCGGTATTTGTTATTTGGGAAGAGGAAATAGACTAGTAATAGGCAACAAAGGAAGGCATCTGTGTGAAAGTTCTCATCACAAGAAAAAAGTGTTTGTAAATATGCATGGTGATAGATAGTAACTAGACTTATTTGGTATCATTTTATAGTATATACAAATACTAAATCCTATGTTATGTGCCAAAAAGTAATGTTGTATGTCAATTATACCTCAGTTAAAAAAAAGGAAGACATCTATGGGATAAGAAATAAATCAGGAGGGTAGGAAACTAAAACATCAAGAAAAAAAGTAATTTAAGAATGGGAACTGATCATCTGTAACAAATGCTTCGAAGGCTTGAGTAAGGCAGATAGATAACTGACAGTGGATTTAGCAAGATGGATGTTTTTGGTGATGAGGAAAGATTGGTTTAATGGGTTGGTGGGCAGGGGGAAATCTTCACTAGCTTCTAGAGAACAAGAGGAATTAAAGACATGAACTATTGACAACTTTTTGAAGGAATTTTGTTATCAGGTTGTGCTATATCCTTTTAGCCTAAAAGATAGCAGAGAAACGTTGCTGTGAATACAGTGGAAAGACAATGTATAATACATGTTTGCTGAGAGTAGTAATCACTGTCTTTTGACTAGACTGAGATGAATGCACTAGAAATGCTAGAAATTCCAGTCAGAGACTAACTTAGCAGTGATGAGAGAGTAATATGATGCTGAGTTTTAACTAGAGGAAGACCACTGGAAAAACAGGCCAATGAAAATACTAGTGAGACAATGTTGAGATAAAATATTTAGGGTTTGGTAATTGCCTTTAGAGGGAAAGGAAGTGGCAAATATGATGCTGTGGTATTTAGCTTGTGCAATTTAGTGGACACTGCTGTTCAGACAAAAACCACAGAAAGTGGGTAGTGATGGGTACCAGTTGGAGTAGACCCCTGATTCAGAATAATCCCTCAATCTCAGAATTCAGCTTCTCTCCACCTATGTGGGCCTAAATGTCCAGGTGTCTCTCTACCGACCTGAAGAGAGGTGATACAAGAATTTCCCATGATTTTGCAAACTAAGGAAGAAGATCTTATCAAAGCTTCAGAACTAAAAGCTTCAAGTATGAGAATCAGTCAATGTTGATAACCATCTTTCCTATCTTGTGGAGGTGTAGGTTTTTATTGGACTTAATAAAACCAGTTTCAAAAAAGAAGCAGGACTTAAATACAGACACAAACTGAGGGTTGGTGGGGGGTGTGGGAGAGTGGGGAAAATGGGTGATGGGCATTGAGGAGGGCACTTATTGGCATGAGCACTGGGTGTTGTATGTAAACAACAAATCATAGGAACCTACCCCTAAAGCCAAGAGCACACTGTATACACTCTATGTTAGCCAATTTGACAATAAATTGTATTTAAATACAGTAATTAAATAATTAAATTAAAAAATAAAAATTATAATGTTCTCCTAGAAACCAATAAATAAAATAAAAAAGAAGCAAGGAAGGCAAGTATATGGACTCTAGACTATGGCTAGTCCAGGCACACCCTGGATCTTTCTAATAAATCCTTCTTTAGCCTAAGCTAATTAAAGTAGAATTTGTGTAATCTAAAGTGGCCTAGTTGATTGAGTAGTAAAATATATTCAGCTAAGTTATTTAAATATTAAATGTGAGATGTCAAAAACAGAAACAGAACTTGGAAACTTAGGGAATTCATGAACTAGATCACCAGGGCAGTTTCAGAGTTTGGAATATGGGGGACATAGTCAAGTTATTAGACAAAGGATTGCTCAGTTTGTGTGGACAGGCATGGTAGAAATATTTTTAAATGTATGTATAAAATAGACTTGTAGAATATTTACATACAAAGTAAAGTTAACTAAAAGCCACAGAAGATAATTTCAAGAAAAGTAATCAGAGACTTAGAGGATAAGAATGTAGTGTCATAAAATGTCATGGGGGGTTAAGAATTTTAGGGAAGCATACACAGTCAAGTGTGTCATATTTGCAGATATTAACTATTATGATCACTGTTACAAAATCATAAGGTTTGATATTAGAGAGGATAGTGAGGAACTTTGAGAAAACAATTTTAGTTCAGCTAATAAAAGAAACAGATTGGAACATTATTGTGTTAAGTTCATACGACAATTGATGAAGAGGAGACAGTAAGCGAGAAGGACTTTTTAAGTGACAGAAAGAAGAAAAGTAGTAACTAGAGGGAAGATTCAGAATGGAAGACAAGGTTCTTAAATAGTAATGATGTTTGAGCATATTTGTTGAAAAAGATAGAAGAGCAGAGGAGAGGGAGAGAATAAAAAGCAAGCAAGGGATGGTGGAGCAAGGCTAGGAATGCCAACACAGGTGGAAGAGTTAACGCTGGAAAGAAGGTGGGTCATTTTTGTTGAAGGTAAGATGATGGGGGTAATGAAAGGCAGAGATATTTGCCGTTGGCAAAGTGGGTTTTTTTTTTCTGTTTTGAAGACCATAACTAGAAAAGGGATTATCAAGAAACATGAAAATAATGACATGGAAATAGATCAGCCAAAGTAGCAAAGAGGAAAACAAATAGTAGCAAATAGAGTAAAGAATTATCCAGAAATGAAGAGGAGATGCTACTTATTCCCTTCCATAGAAGTCATTCCTTGATTTCCAACTGGTTTTAAGCATATCAACCATCCAGAGATTGTGCCAGAAAGAGATAGGATTAGAGAAAGCAAACAGTGGGATTAGCTTTGAGATCTCTAACCTAAAGAGGATGACTCTGGATCATATACCACAAAGAAAACTTTGATTTCCCACATGAGAATGAGCCTTTATAGAATGTTATCTTGGTATATGAATAGGAACAAAGGACTATTAATTAGCTGATGAAAGGCTTTCCATAAGAGATGCTTGTTTTAGAAAAAATTGGGTAGCTTCTACAGGACAGCCAACTTTGTGCTGCTCCACACTTGAGATAAGGAGTGTCCATAAAGAACCAGCATCCCCTTTTACAATAGAGACTTGTGATACCAGAAACATTTGCTTCAGAGGATCATAAATGAATATGCATGCATATAAAAACACTATCCAATTTCAAGTTATGGATCACCTTCAAGTATACTGCTGGTTCTGTATTTGAACCCTGCATTAACAGAAAAACACATTTATTTTGTCACCTATGACTCTGATACAGGAAGACATTGTAATTGCTTCACATTCCTGAGTAATCATTTTCTGATGGGTTTATTGCCACCTCTGCCTTATCAGGGCATGGCACTGTTACGGACCCTGGTGATAAATTACCCTTTAGAGAGGGATAAGACAGTGCCACTTTAACAAGTGCAATAAAACACTTTTTATATTGGGAGAGTTCAGTGCATTTTCCATTCATCATACACCCTCAGTGATTTTACACAGATTTTACACTGTTGATTAGCTCATTAGTGGGGTTAATTGGATACATTAACTGGCAGAATTACAGCTTGACTATGAACCAGAGGCTGCAGCATTATAAATGACAGACAAACCACAGACATGCATGGCCAGCCTGAAGGAAGTGCTTCTCTTTGATTAACTTTCATTAGGTTTAATTCTTTCCCCTTCCCCACTCCTGTAATTGACTCCACATGAATATTTACTATGGATATAAGTGAACAGATGACATTTATACATGTTTCCAATACTTTCCTTTTATCATAACTTTTCTTGAAAAATAGTAAGAAGAGCAGTTTAGGAAAGTAATGAAAATAGTCTATAGGAAATCAAGAAATGATGGTCATCTAGACATTCAATAAATTTTCTTCTTCAAAAGCTTTTTTTAAACTGAATCCTTAATAATACTTAGTGTGATTTAATTGTTCCCTTATGGACTGCACATCATATCACATGGAAATCACAGAAATACAGATTCTTGGACTGTGCCCTATTAAATAAGAACTTCCAAAAGTAGGGCTAGGAAGTTTTATAATTAGCCAATTTGCCAGATGATTCTTACATAGAGAGTTTGGCTCTGTGGTTAAAATAGCATATTAGCTTGCACTGAATATCAAGCAATGTGAACTATTCTTTTAATTAAACAACTTTAAGAATACATTACCATCTGAAGAAAGGACAATGTTCTTTCAAGACAACTTTTCCTATAGATCAAATTTTCCACCAGACTCAGGCTCTAAGTTTGTTGACCTCTCTCTGAGTCTCTTCTCCCATATTTCCTTTAACTTTTTACTTCTGGTTATAACTGTTTTTAGAAAAATAAATTTTAGTTTTATTTATTTTCTAGGAAATCTTACCTGCCTTTGTTGAGACTATAAGTATAGAGACAATGAAAAATTTATTAATGTTTTTGACTTGTTAACTTTCAGATAAGATTGTGGTTGGCAGTGGAAAGAGAACTAGATTACAAATATGGACCCAGGCTCTAGTGTCAACTCTGTTAATCACTTTGTTTTTAAATGTTTATTTATTTATTTTGAGAAGGAGAGAGAGAGACAGAGAAAGAGAGAGTTATCATGAGTGGGGTAGGGGCAGGGAGAGAATCCGAAACAGGCTCCATGCTGTCAGCACAGAGTCACACAAGGGACTCAATCCCAGGAACCGTCAGATCATGACCTGAGCTGAAATCAAGAATCTGATGCTTAACCAACTACGCCACCCAGATAACCATGATACCCACATTTTAGACACCTTTAGAACATTCCAACTTCTCTGGGCCTCAGTTTACTATACTTAAACTGGAAATCAGTCCCATTTCATGTACAAAGCTATCTATAAAGATTAAATGAAATTTTACTTGATTCTATGTGCATTTATGAGAACGGTACAATTTGGAAAGGGCCATCTCAAAGAGGGGGAAAAGAGTCTGACAAATTTAGGCGGCTAATTTGCAAAGCAGAGTTATAAAAAAGGAAAAACATTTCATGTGAACAGCATGCGCAAACTGTGTGGAGAGAACCAGGAAGCTGGGAGAAAAGGCAAACTGTTAACAGTTGCAGCTAACTTATCCCTACCTGTTACTTTGGCAGCAGAAAGGAGCAGGCATGCATGTCAACTGTTAGCTGTGAAGGAAACCACTGAATGAGAAGGCCAAAGATAAAGGGTTGATTTGTAGTGGTAGAAAAAAAGTACAGGAAAAGAATGGACAGGAAGAAGAAAGAAAAACAAAAAGCTTTGTCCCTGAGTTCTAGGGAGGAAAAAGCCAGAATTGCCAGGGAGAGAGAAGTTATGTAATAATGGCAGGGAAAAAGAGGAAAAGCTATAGGAAGACCTACTGCGAAATGCATGAGAGCAATTACCAATAAGCTGCTGCAGAGTAGGGATTTTGAGAAATTAGTTAAGTGAACTGAAGCCAAAGGAGGCACTTATGGTGATTTTACATTCTGGAATTGGTTACTTGTTTTAGATTCCAAATCATGGTAAGCCTTTATTTACTCCAAAAATGTATCAAGAGATTAACTATTGCTATTGAACTTCCACTCTGAAAGGTGAAGACCATGCTCTCCATGGGTCTCTGTGGTCACGAAGTAAAGCTTTTAGACACACTGACTTTTGTTAACAGGATAATGTGATGTGTTTAGGTGGCCTATCACCCAGAAGACAGTAGATCCAACTCCACACCTGTCAGTGACTCATATGTTTAAGAAGTTTCAGGTGTTTTGCATGCCATTACTTTTCAAGAAAATTATTTGTTCCATGTTAGGAAGGAAAAGAATTTCCTTCTACTTTTCTAAACACATCAGCTGGCCTAATAATCAAATTAATGTAAAACGGATTGACAGGAGAAAACCAATTTTAATTACTATGAACCAGGGCCCCATAAGAATATGAGACCCAGGACAAGCTGGGCAGTTGAGGCTAATGCGCCATCTTGAGCTAAGGAATTGGGTAGGGACCTGGGGCTAAAGGGGTGGGGTGGGGACGGTAATTCACAGGATGGTAAGAACAGATGTTAGGTAATTAGATGTTTGTCCTGCCATTCAGATTTTAAAGGTCATTCAGATAAAAAAAAATTGTCTCTTGGTAATTGCTCTCTTTCTAAGCTAAGAATTTCCAAATTCTTTTAGATAGTTTAAGGGAGAGGTAAAAATTTTCTAGAGTCTACTGGGCCTACCTTATCCTCAGCTCAAAATAGTCCACATATCAAAGTGGCAGTGGGGAGACTTGTTCTGAACACCTCAACTATTTTGGAGGCCCTGCCTTGAGGCACTTACTTTTCTTTCTTGGGTTATATATATTTTTCTGTGTTTAAATATATTAATGAGTTTTGGGGTAATAGTGGCTGAAATATGATAATGTTGTCTTTTAAAACTCAAACACTAAAAGGATTCCAAATACCTGCATTTTAAACATATTCTCTGTGCAATGAGAACCAAATGAAATGCATGTAGCCTATTAAATGAAGCTCTTCCTGTACAACTGGATCGCTTTCTTTTCTGACCTTATATAACATGCTGTGCATGCACCATGTGAGGTACTTATCTTATTTCACCTTTTGTCATAATTATTTGCACATGAGGTTTATCTTTCTTCCTACATGATCTATTTCTGGAGGACACAAATGATGTTTAATAAAATATACAATAGCCACATATTTAGTCATTGTAATTCTCATAAAACATATAAAGATCTGTTGAAAGCAGAGAGTGAACCGAACAGAACACAGAATAAGACAGACATTGATTGCAGCTTCCTTCAAAGTTCATAAATTGAAGTCAACAGATCTCACAGCTTAAAGCAAAAGTTATGAATATACATTAATATTGGAATAATTATTTTTATATGTTATTAGAGTCTAGAGTGACTAAAAATAAGGTCAATAAAATGTGTATTTTGAAGGGTATTGAAATAGGGAAATACAATATTTTGTGGAGTATATTGTAGGTTATTCCTGGTCATGCTGGTAAATGAAAGTAACTTTCAGGAAAATAGAGTAGATACAAAATGAACAATGTATTGAAATGAAACCACAAATTGCAACAAAATATATATTTAAATATGCATAGTGTAGGGGGTATTCTTGCTTTAATATTGTTCCAGAAAGCAATAGAAAACAAACGAAGATTGCTACAGAGAAAAAAAAAGTTGAAAATGTATTTAAAATATAGATAATGTATCTCACCTTATTTTTCCAGTTACAAATTCTGAAAACCTTATTCTCTCTTTTACACAGTGGAAGCTCAGACCTTACACTATTACTATTTAGACATAGTAATTGAGTCAGTTACTTAAGGCAGGAAGACTACTGGGAGAAGGAACCTGTTAAATGATTTGGGGCTGGGAATCATCCTGTTCTACCTGCCAGAGAGCCTAGGTGGGCCCTCTGGACATACAGAATCATGTTTCTGTTTACCTACTACATAGATGTAACTTCTTTCAGTTCTTCAGTGCACTCATTACCCATTGACTCTGGGGCTTACCCTTGAATCTCAGGGTGCTCAGCTGGAGCCCTGTCCTTGTTAAAAGTTATCACTAGTCCTCTCTTCCTAATCCCAGGATCTAGTCCATATCCATTTCTTGTTGTTAGCCAAAGTGTCTCCAAACAGCCTAAGTCAATGAATACTATGATGAGTACATGCATGACTCATCTTGTCTCATCTTGAGACTTGCTTCAATTGGACTCCATTTAAAATCAGTGCTAATGTGGAGTCTAAATCATCACATCCATTTAAATACTAAAATTTGGAGGAAAATAAGTCAATGAATGAGAAATTAGACTATTGAATACACTGACTTGAATTTCAATGTGTTTATTCACAAATCATTCATTCTGTCCATTATTTCATTGAGCAAATCTCCTGGAAATTAATGTAAAACAATAATAAAAAGTATGGCAAATAGAGTTATCACTGCTTGTTAATACTTATAAATATGTCAATATGGTAGAGATGGTAGCAGAATTCAAGCTGGTTAGCTACAATCTGAAATCTGAATCTCATTTTCCAGAGCTAATTTGCCTTTTGGACAACTCCATTACTTAGCATAAGGCCTAACCCATACTAGGCACTCCGTAAATATGTGTTACAAGGATAAGCATGTCTTCCCAAGCCAGAAGGTTTTAGCAAAAAGAAATTAGAAATAAAGCAAAACCACAACAGATCCATATACTAAATGAACAGCTGCAACTGAATCAGATTCCAAAAAGTAGTATTAGCTTCCAAAAGCTCAATATGCTAACAATGCAATATTATATGTGAATTCCTTTTGCCTGATATAGTAGTCAGGTCTCTCCAGACAAACAGAGCCAATAGCATGTAAAAGGAGATTTATTATGAAGAATTGGCTCACTGTGATTACAGAGGCTGAGAAGTCCCATAATCTGCTGTCTTCAAACTGAAGACCCAGGAGAGCCAGTGGCGGAATTCAGTGTCCGTTCTGAGTCCTGAGAACCAGGGCAGCGACAGATGCAAATCTCACTCCAAGGGCAGAAGATGGGATGAGATGTCCCAGCTCAAGCAACAAGCCAGGGTGGAGTTGAAGGATGAATTCCTACTTCCTTGACTTTCTGTTCTACTTAGGCCCTCAACAAACTGGGTGATGCTCACCCACAGTGAGAAAAACAATCTATTTTACTCAGTCCACTGATTTAAATGCATATCTCACCTGAAAACACCTGTACAAGCACGCTAAAAATAATGATTAATCAGATACTAGCCATTTCCTGTAAAATTAACTCTCATACCTGGTTTAGGTATTTAGAATATTAGATATAGACTCATCTAGTTATAGTGAAGTATATAGTTTAACTAGAGTACGCTGTAAAGTTTAGAGTATAGTTAGGAGTAGAGTAATAGATGTGTGTGTGTGTGTGTGTGTGTGTGTGTGTGTGTGTGTGTGTCTGTTTTCAGTACATGCTACATATCTTTGAACTCAGGACCAAAAATAGATTGCATGTAACTCACCAACTCTGATTTATTGGGAGGGCTTGCCTGGAGGATTACATTGTAAAAGATTATGATCCAGAGTTTGGACTCAATAGAAAGGTTTCAAGCTCAGGTTTCATTGTCTGTTATGGTCTGGAGTTTGATGGGGGAGAGCAGTAGCATATGTGCTCTGTATTCTGATTTCTACACTTCACTGAAACTACATGTTAGCTTCTTTAGTAAAATATTAGATACTTTGATTTTGTAGTAAGTCCCTACCCTTAAGCTGCTGTGAGTTGTAAATATAGTTCGAACATAAAAGATGTTTAATGTCAGAAACATTTATGATACTGCATATGCAGAAGCTCAAGTTGTAAATACAAAGTAAATAAGAAGTAGTCACTGTTCACAAAGATTTATAATTTAGTATGTGTTTTTGGTCACAAACAGTGCAAGCCTAAAAAAAGGTAGAGAGCTGAAAACAAATACTATTCGTGAAACCTGGCATTTACTTGACAGTTTTATCTACATATAGAAAATCTGGTATATATACCTATTTGCAGTCCTCTGAGACAGAGGAATTAGAAAATCCAGCATAGTTAGATAATAATTCAGGCAGTCTTGAGACCAAACAGTCATTTTATGTATTTTCCACACCAGCGTTTTCTTCCAGAATTGTGAATGCCTCTTTTATTGCTGGCTCTTTGCTGCCCCAGATCATAGTGCTTCTTGAAGGCTGCTAGTGAATGAACAATTTTGTTTCTATTCCCAGGATAACATCTGTAGGAAAACAATTCAGGCAGATATGTTCAGTTATGCAAGCAAATACTATTTTCCTTCTATCTGCAGAAAGTCATTTGAGGCATGATTATGCAGCACCTGCTAAAATATTATTGGGTATTTCTTTCCCCGTTAGGAAGATGTGGTTCTGATGGCCTTAATTGTATTGGGAAGAAAAAGGGTAGTGATTAGGTGGTCATTGTCTCTCATTGGAAAGCAGATTTCTGGTTGAGATTTTTTTATTTTCAGTGCAGTTTATTTATGTAAATGAGAAAAATGCAACACTCACAAAAATCCTTGAAATAAAATGGCACATATTCAATCTGAATTTTATCTTTTACACAATAGATTTTTTCTCTACAAAATTCCCAATCTATCTTTCCAAACTTCTACTGTTGTTCTATTTTAATTAAACATCTTTTCAATGAAGTTACCATTTTGCTATGTTAATTAATTTTATCTTTTAGTCTATTGCCTCATTGTAAAAAATATTTCATTCATTAAAAATATAACTGAGTCATAAATATTTTTAGCTTTACATGTTATGTTTAACTACCTATATGTGTGTTTTAACCATTTCATATTCTGTGAATTGTTAAATTCACTACATTTGCTTTGGTTGAGAATGCTGACCCCACCTTCATAGTCCTTTATGGTCTCATTTTGTATCCAATTGCTGTTTCCTTTGAATTGTTGTCTAGACATGTCAACCTTTTCACTTTGTTCACACATACTCTTATGCCTTCTATTCCATCTTGAATCCTCTCTGGGTTGAATATTTTGTGCTTGGTCCTAGAGTTTCACTTTCTACCCTTGTGCACTTGTATATGATTTGGCTAGATTCCTTATCCTTATACCTTACAGTTATTTGTCCAGTAGAAAATTCCAGTGTGAAATTGGATTGGTGGCTCTGCAAACAAAACTACCACTGCATTTAAATCCTTAGCTTCTTCTGTTAGCCTATGGTTATCAATGTTTGGTTCCTTTACTGTGGGCCAGGCTCCATCTGGGCAGCACTTCTTGTACCTGCCAGTCTTGCCATGTTTGACTCTAGGAAAAGCAAAAGTCACCAGGTGCTAGCCCATAGGATGCTTTACCTTCTTTCTTGGTGTCCCTCAAATGTGTCCATAAAACTGTAAAATATCCAGGATTAAACTCTTTAAAAAATTTTAATGTTTTTTACTTTTGAAGAGAGAGAGACAGAGAGAGACAGTGAGAGAGAGAGAGAGAGAGAGAGAGAGAGAGAGAGAGAGAGAGAGAGATGAGCACGCATGGGTGAGGGAGAAGCAGGGAAGAGGGAGACACAAAATCTGAAACAGGCCCTAGGCGATGAGCTGTCGGCACAAAGCCTGACATGAGACTCTAACCCACAACCTGTGAGATCATGACCTGAATCTAAGTCAGATGCTCAACTGAGTCACCCACCAGTCCCCATAATTGAACTCTTTTTAACCATCTTTTGTAAACATGCAATATGTATTTTTCTTGCTGCAACTTTACTAGATATAACATCAACCCAACCCTAACCAACATCAGCCAAGATTGAATGGAGAACAAATGAAAAAGTGGAAAGTCTCAATAATGAAATAAAAGATATGAAGACACAAATGGAAATTTTATAACTGGAAAATATAGTCACCATTAGGAAAATTGGATAAAAAATACACAGGATCTCTCTGAATTAATTTTTTACAACTGCATGTGAATTTATTATTATTTCAAAATACAAAGTTTACTTTAAATGTTTATGTTAGGGGCACCTGGGTGGTTCACTCAGTTGAGTGTCAGACTCAAGCTCAGGTCATGATCTCGTGGTTTGTGGGTTCAAGCCCTGTATTGAGCTCCCTGCTGTCAGTGCAGAGCCCACTTTGGTTCCTCTGTCACCTTCTCTCTCTGCCTCTTCCCCTTTATTATAAAATAAAATAAAATAAAGTAAAATAAAATAATAAAATAACATGTCTACTTTAGAAGAATAAAAATATAGGTTTACTTTGAAAGTACTAGCATTCAAGATAAAAATTGTCCCCAAATATATTTCTTTTTCCCTTTTGTGGGGGGAGGCATTAAAGCACTTTATTGAAGTATAACTGATATCAATTTGATGAGTTTGGACATTTGCCTACACCCACAACTAGTACATAATCAAAGTAATAAACATGTCTGTTACCTCACAATGTTCCCTCATTCTTCTTTGCTGGTGTGTGTGTCCATGTGTGTGTGTGTGTATATGTTGTACATTGCCAATAAGCACTAAATCATAGTATTGCCAATATTTTCAGAAATGCTTAATATTTCTGTTTTGTATTCCTGTAGTTTAACTCTTGATAGCTTTACAGTTTATTCTATTGGTAAATTAACTTCCTCATAGAAAAATAAATGACTGTTTTTATCTCTAATTTTCAAACAATTAGCTGCAATGTTTATATATTAGGAGCACTGATGGATGGCCATGGACCAGACTAGATAGGATCTGCATTAGATTATTTATTAAAAATGTGAGTGAAATTAAGATTGAGAATAAGGTAAAGTTTGGGTGAGAATTAGTTTATTATCTTTGTCCATGCTATCCTTTGCCAAATTGTATGGTGGTTTTTTTTTTACTTTAATTTACTTTATTTTTTTAAATAGTTTATTGTCAAATTGGTTTCCATACAACACCCAGTGCTCTTCCCCACAAGTGCCCTCCTCCATCACCTCCACCTCTTTCCCCTCTCCCCTTTCAGCCCTCAGTTCATTTTCAGTATTCAGTAGTCTCTCAAGTTTTGCATTCCTCTCTCTCCCCAACTCTCTTTCCCTCTTCCCCTCCCCCTGGTCCTCCATTA
>NC_043700.1:117671835-117696388 GCF_006229205.1 Suricata suricatta
GGCCATGTAGTACTCCATTGTGTATATATACCACATCTTCTTGATCCACTCATCAGGTGATGGACATTTAGGCTTTTTCCATGTTTTGGCTATTGTTGACATTGCTGCTATGAACATTGGGGTACATGTGCTCCTATGCATCAGCACTTCTGAATCCCTTGGGGAAATCCCTAGCAGTGCTATTGCTGGGTCATAAGGGAGTTCTATGGACAGTTTTTTGAGGAACCTCCACACTGTTTTCCAGAGCGGCTTCACCAGTTGACATTCCCACCAACAGTGTAGGAGGGTGCCCGTCTCTCCACACCCTCGCCAGCATCTATAGTCTCTTGGTTTGTTCATTTTAGCCACTCTGACTGGCGTGAGGTGGTATCTCAGTGTGGTTTTGATTTGTGTTTCTCTGATGCTGAGTGATGCTGAGCATCGTTTCATGTCAAATTGTATGCTTTTAAATATGCAAGTTATTCCCTAAAAAAGTTTACTCATGGATTGAACCTACCTAAATTGCTTAAACAGGTTTACTCCACCTTGATTATATAAATATGTTCATATGTTCTTCTAATATGTTAGTAGTTGTTTTAAATTTACATTTATATTTTTAATAAATCTAAACTTAATTTTGTCATATGTTATAATGTGGAAGTTTATTTATTCTAAATAGAACATTAGGCACATTGGCACCATTTCTGGAAAATATTAGTGTTTTTTTTTTAATCTTTCTTGTTTCTTAATGAGACTGGATCTTTTTAAGGAAAGAGAAGTAGGCTTTACTTAGGATTTTATATTAATGTTTTCCACTTTAACTTAATCTAAGCGTTAGCATGATTTGTTTCAAATCAATTTTTAGTTTATTTTGTTCTTTTCTATTTGCATAAACTAAATAGTGCACATTTGTTTTCTTTTATTTCTAAAAAAGGAAAGTATTTAAGTAAACACAATCCATTATTTATGGAAGCTTTGATAGGCTATGTTGTCCCTTAAAAATCTGTTTTTAATTTACAGATTATTTCCATTTTAAATTTCTCTTTATTTCATGTCAAGTGATATTTTTTGTTGACTTCTAGATTTGTTACATTAAAATCTGACAACCTGGCTTCTAAAATCACTGTTTTAAACATTTACTGAGGCTGTTTTTGTACCCTAAAAACAAAATTTATTTCTGTAAGGGATGCATAGATAAAAGAGAGGAATGCATTTTTCTGTTTGTTGATTAGTTGTCCTTTTACCTTTGGGTTTACATTCGGATTTTCAAATTAGTTTTCCCTGCTCCTGGAGTGATGGGCACTGTAAGGGTTGGGGAGGAACGACAGGAGGAGGGACCACTGTCTGCTTCTTGAGGTGACTTGCTGTCCCTGCTGGTCATTGCACTTCCCCAGCTTTTCTGTAACTTAGACTCCATAATGCGATTTTAGCTGCCTTCCCAGCCAGGTGAATGGATGTTTTCTTCTGTTGCTGTTAACCAACATGTTATTCAAATTCAAAACATATTATGTTGTCTTCTTTTTGATTTCAGATTAAACCATATTAACAAAACTGAAGCCTACTCCTTTGGTTGTCAGTCCCCTTAAGGTATACCCAGCAACTGCAAGCTTTTAAAAGGGGAAGGGAGCACAATTAGTTTACCCAGAGCAGACACCTTAAAGGCATGATATTAAAAATATCTATAAATCAAAACTCATAAAATACATTCACATTTTTAAGGAGAAATGTTCCAGAGGCCACTTAGAAGAGGACAAATATGGGCTTTCTCTCCAAATACCTCATATTGTTTCCCTTAATTTACTTTCCTTTTTGATTTTTTTGGCAGGGTACAGCCATGCCATTATATGTATGCTTTATAAAAGCCATTTAAAACTACTAATGTGAGAAAAATCAATTTGAATTCACAATCCATCTGAAGTACCATTATAGTAAAATGTCTGTCTTCATATCACATACGTGCTCATGTTTAAGATGCGTGAAGAAATGTACTACATCCATAAATGATAAAGTTGATGTAAAAGTATTGATTTTGCAAAATATAAGGAGTAGGAAGTGCATTATTGAATGGATATTATTTCTAAAAATTACCTCAGTGAAAATTT
The DNA here is from genome assembly GCF_006229205.1 of Suricata suricatta. Lineage (NCBI taxonomy): Eukaryota > Metazoa > Chordata > Mammalia > Carnivora > Herpestidae > Suricata > Suricata suricatta. The sequence goes on from NC_043700.1 coordinate 117,673,917, forward strand.
AAGAATAAGGGTGCATTTTTGGGAAACTATTTTATTTAATTTTATTCATATAAATAAGGAATTGTTACCAAGAAGCAGTTCTCCAGTATCAAGTACACTAAGACATTACACACATAAATCCACATATAATTGAATATACACACATTTGCACTTGCACACATAGGACTTACCTGAACATACACTCAGACAGGCACATACACACATGTACACACACACATGTGTACAACCTGTGTATCTCTACTTTTCAGGGCCCCATTACCAGGTCTTTTTGAACTGAGACATACTGAAATTAGAGATGCTTTAAAAAAATTCTAAGTCACCAGAAACTTAATAAACAAAACTCTTAGGAATATGGGCTCGGAATTAGCCTTTATAATAATCCCTAGTGTTCAGCACAAGGTTTTCCTGAATCATTATACCTCCCCACTGCTATAAAGAAAAACAACCCTTGATGAAATAATAAGAACACCATTTGAAATATCACCAATTTTATTTTGTTTTTTTTCTACCATTTAATTATTATTTTAAAAAAAAAATCTTGATTTGCTCAAGTCTGGACACTTTTAATGACTAGCTACAGATCTTTGCTCAAATCCCAGTTTTTCTGAGACTTATTTTTCTCACCTGCAAAATAGGAATAATAAACTAGCTTCTCTTTCATATAAGCCTCGCAAGTGAAGTTACCTAAAACTCATGAATATAATTTTTAACTATAAATCAGTATACAATGCTATTGCCTTTTGAAAAACCATTTTACATATTTCGACAAATTTTTTCTTTACCACTAATTATTAAAAAGTTGCAATTTATATTCTGCCTCTGGTTCAAAAAGCCAGAAAAATATATCAATCAATACACTATACACACACACACACACACACACACACACACACACATATATATATATATCTGTTTCTTAAAGGAAACTTCCCTAATACACTCTCTACCATAGAAGAGGAGCACACTTTTATAGGAAGTACACTGGACTGGGAGTTGGAGTATAGATGTCCAAAGCCTACACTGGCCAATACTTAGTTATAAAGTTTGGACTTATCATTCATGGGACAACTTAGAGCTATATTTCCTTCTGTAGCAATAGTTGCATTTTTATCTATATTTTCAATGAACTTTTAGATTAAGGGTTGGATAAATAAAATATCTCCTTGATTAAACTGCTATTATTAATCTATGACTGCTATGATCTGAGTGTTTGTTACTCTCCAAAATTCGTATGTTAAAATTCCTAACTTTTAAGGTGATACTATTAGGAAATGAATGCTTTGAGAAATAATTAGGTCATGAGAAAGGAGCCCTCATTATGAGCTGTGGTATTCATGTAGGGCACCCCAGAGAGCTAGCTCATTCCTCTCACCACTCGAAATCAGAGTCTGTGACCTGAAGTAGGTATTTACCAGATACTAAATCTATGGTCACTAAATCTATGATCTGGGACTTCTCAACCTTCAAAACTGTGAGCAATAAATTTCTACTGTTTTCTCAGACATTCAGTCTCTCTCTATTTTTTTAAAATTCTAAATATTTATTCCTTTTTGGGAGAGAAACATAGTGTGGGTGAGGAAAAGAGAGAGGGAGACACAGAATCTGTACCAGGCTCCATGCTCCAAGCCCGATGTGTGGCTTGAACCACAAGATCGTGACTTGAGCCGAAGATGAATGTTTAACCAACTGAGTCAGTCAGGCACTCTTATGATATTTTGTTATAGCAGACCAAATGGACTAAGAAACCACAATTTTCATCATTTCACTTTAAGAAAAAATACCATTTCTTTCTTTATCTCAATTAATCCTGGTTCTAAAAATTATAAATTTGTTTCTATCTTCATTTTCACAGTGATTGCCCTTATCTTCTGATGATTCCAAAAATTAGATTGCTGATGATCTCAGTTAGTAATGAGTGTGGTAGTTTGCATAATAATTTATAGCTTCTCCCATTTGACTACTCCTGGAATCTGAGGAGGCCTTATGACATCCTTTAAGCAACGGAATGCAATGTAAGTGACAATAAGCAACTTTCTGGATATATTTCATGAAGTCTTTCTTGCTACCACATGAATAACTCCAGACCAACCTGCTGTAAATGCGAGAACATGGAAAAATGTTAGCCTTATCCTGGAGGAACATCCTCCAAAATAGATCACATAATGGGTCACAAATTATCCCTCCAAAATACAAAAAATTGAGATCATATTATGCATACTTTTAGACTCCAACTCTATGAAACTTAAAGTCAACTATAAGAAAAAAATTGGAAAGACCACAAATAGTAAATGAACATCATAGTAATGAATGGGTTAACCAGGAAATTGAAGAAGAAATAAAAATAATATATGGAAGCAAATAAAAATAAAAACACGACAATCTAGAACATTTTCAATATAGCAACTGTGGACATAAGAGGGAAGTATATAACAATACAGGCCTACTCAAGAAGCAATAAAAGTCTTAAAAACATACAAAATACAAAAACTGAAACAGAAAGAAATAGAAAATTTGAGCAGACTCATAGACAGCAAAGAAATCAAATCAATATCAAATTTCCTAACAAACAAAAGTCCAGAGCCAGATGGCTTCATGGGAAATTCTATCAGTCATTTAAAGAAGAGTTAATGCCTATTCTTCTTAAACTGGTCCAAAAAACATAAATGGAAAGAAAACCTCCAAACTCATTCTATGAGACCAGCATTACCTTGATTCCAAAACCAGACAAAGACCCAACTCAAAAGGAGAATTATAGGCCAATATCCCTGATGAACATGGATGCAACAATACTCAGCAAGATACTAGCCAATTAAATCCAACAGCTCATTAAAATAACTATTTACCATGATCCAGTGGGATTTATTCCTGGACTAAAGGAGTGGTTCAATATTCACAAATCAATCAATGTAATATACTATATTAATAAATGAAAGGATAAAAATCTTATGTCTTCTCAATAAATGCAGAGAAAGTATTTGACAAAATACAGCATCCATTCTTTTTTTTTAAATTTTTTTTAATGTTTTTATTTATTTTTGATACAGAGACAGAGCCTGAGAGGGGAAGGGGCAGAGAGAGAAGGAGACACAGAACCAGAAGCAGGCTCCAGGCTCTGAGCTAACTGCCAGCACAGAGCCCGACGCGGGGCTCGAACCCATGAATGTGAGATCTGACCTGAGCTGAAGCCGGAGGCTTAACTGACTGAGCCACCCAGGCGCCCCCCATTCTTGATAAAACTTCAACAAAGTAAGGATAGAGGGAACATACCTTAACATTATAAATGCTATATACAAAATACTCACAGCTAATACCCTCCTCAATGGGGAAAACTGGAAGATCTTCCTCTACAGTCAGGAACAAGACAGAGATGTCCACTTTTGCCATTGTTATTTCACATAGTACTAGAAGTCTTAACCTCAGCAATCAGATAACAAAATGAAATAAAAGGCATCCACATCAGCAAGAAAGAAGTCAAACTTTCATATTCGCAGATGACATGATACTCTATGTAGAAAACATAAATACTCCATGAAAAAGTTGCTGGTATTGATATTTAAATTCAACAAAGTCACATGATATAAAATCAATACATAGGTATTTGTTCATTTCCAATAGCGAAGAAGCAGAAAGTGAAATTAATGAACCAATCCCATTTATAATTACACCAAAAATCATAAGATACATATGAATAAACCTAACCACAACTCTGAAAACTATAGAACACTTATGAAAGAAATTTAAAAGGACACACCAAAAAAAAAAAGGAAAAACATTCCATGTTTATGGATTGGAAGAATAAATATTGTTAAAATGTCTATACTACCCAAAGCAATCTACACACTTAATGCAATCCCTATAAAAAGCAGGAAAGAATGTCCAATGTGTCCAATGGAAAAAAGACAGACTCAAATAAATAGCATTAGGTAGACTGCACAACAATAGGCAGAAGAATGAAACTGGGCCACTTTCTTACAGTATACACAAAAATAAACTCAAAATGGATGAAAGACCCATATATGATACAGAAAACCATCAAATTCCTAGAGGAGAACACAGGCAGCAACTTTTTTTACCTCAGCCAGAGCAAATTCTTATTAGACACGTCACCAGAGGCAAGGCGAGCAAAAACAAAGATGTATTATTTTGACTTCATCAAGATAAAAACCTTCTGCACAGTAAGAGAAACAGCCAATAAAAGACAGCATATGAAATGGGAGAAGATATTTGCAAATGACATATCTGATAAAGGGTGGGTATCCAAAATCTATAAAGAATTTATCAAACCCAAAACCCCAAAATCAACTAATTCTGTTAAGAAATGGGCATGAAGAGATATTTTTCCAAAGAAGATATCCAGATGGCTAACAGACACATGAAAAGATGCTCTAAATCACTCATCATCAGGGAAATACAAATCAAAACCAGAATGAGATGCCAACTCACACCTGTTAAAATAGCTAAGATTAACAACACAATAAACAACCAATGTTGGCAAAGATGAGGAGACAGGGAAACCTTCTTACACTGTTGTTTGAGAATGCAAACCCATTCAGCCACTCTGGAAACCAATATGGAAGTTCTCAAAAAAGGTAAAAATAGAGCTACCCAATGACTCAGCAATTGTGCTAGTAGGTATTTACCCAAAGGATACAAAAATGCTGATTCAAATGGGCACATGCACCCCAATGTTTATAGCTGCATTATCAACAATAGATAAATTACAGAAAAAACTCAAATGTCCATTGACAGATGAATGTATAAAGAATTGAAAGCTTGCCATTTGCAATGACATGGACAGAGCTAACCTGTTTTATGCTAAGTGAAATATGTCAATCATGTGACTTCACTCATATGTGTAATTTAAGAAACAAAACAGATGAACATTGTGGGTAAAAAGAATGAGAGGCAAATCATAAAACAGACTCTTAAGTATAGAGAACAAACTGAGAGTTGATGGAGGGGAAGTTGTGGGGGATGGGCTAGATGAGTGATGGGTATTGAGGAAGGCACTTATTGTATTGTGCACTGGGTGTTATGTAAGTGATGAATCACTAAATTCTCCTCCTGAAATCAATATTACACTATATATTAATGAACTAGAATTTAAGTAAAATTTTAAAAAAGAAACTTAAAAAATTTTAAAAATGTAAAATTAAGAACAAAAATGAATAAAGAAAACTCAACTGTACCTATTGACAAGTGACAAGCTAATTCTAAAATTTATATTGAAAAGAAAAAGTGCTAGAATAGGCAAAACAATTCTGAGAAAGAAAAACAAAGTAGAACTCACAATACACTATTTCAAGTCTTACTGTGAGGTCACAGTAGCTACAACGTGTGGCAGCGGCAAAATAATACAAATATAGATAGATCAGTAGAACAGAATTGAGAAATACAAATTATTCATTATAAAAAGTTAATTTACTTTTTACAAAGGTATACAGGAAATTCAATGTAGAAATGGCCATTTGGAGAAATGACTCCTTCTAGGGCTAGCACAAAGAAAATATAAAATAAGGGGCATCTTATAAGAAAGTAGCATCTTAAAAAAAATTACAAAAGAAGCAGGATCAAGGCAAGTCAAAGAGATGGCAGAACCAACCGGAAAGAGCCACCAAAGTTGGAACAATTGAGGAACAAAATAAATAACTCAGTATTGGTTAAAACACAAATATATCTGACTCCATATGGATATAAAATTGATTTAATTATAGAAATTAAAGAGAAAAGGTAGCCAGGTGTATTGTACAGAATTCTAGACAATTTATGGCAATTCTTGTCCTTTTAGGAGGTGGAGGTTATTATTCTCCTTCCTTGATGATGGGCTACACTTAGTGACATATTCAAGGATTGGAATATGCAAAGTGGTAGAAAAGTAACCTTATAATGAAGAACCTGGCAAAGACTACCTTAACCAAGATATCAGGTGAACTTGCCAGAAATAAAATATCAAATTATTTACATGTAGCCCTGATACCATAGGATGAGAAGGGCCATCAACTCTGTGGTATTCTTCCCCTAAAAATCATGTCCCTAGTATAATCATCAGAAAAACATAAAAAACAAAAAAAAGTTAAGAGACATTCTACAGAATGGTCAGGGTCATGAAAAATAAATATTAAGAAAATGTCCCAGTCCATGGGAGCCTAGAAGATATGATGATTAAAAGCAAGGTGGTTTTCTGGATAGGATTATACCTGGAACAGATAAATGACATTAATGGAACATGAATAGCATGAATAGTAATGTGCAAATATTGTCTCTTAAACACTAAAAATAAACCATGATGATGAAAGGTGTTGACAATAGGAGAAACTTAGTGAATGGCATACTGCAACTCTCATTATTATCTTTGTGACTTTTCTATAAATCTGAAGTAATTTTAAAATAAAAATTTTATTTAAAAAAAAGCTAACTGATATAACTTAACTCTCATTAGTTGTTTTCCACCCTGCCAGACACTGGTCTAAGTTTTACATGTTCATTTCATCGTTATAATGCTATGAAGTGAGTACATTTCATAAATACACTGAGGTCCAGGGAAGGTACATACTTGCCTAATCTTCCATAGCTAATAAGCATGCCACCAGATTCAACTATTATTATCAACAACAAAATAAAATGTTATCAACTAAACTTTTAGTTAAGCTAGAGAAAAATAGTTTCCCTAAAGATCTTTTCTAATTTTTAAGCTAAAATATTTAGGCATGTTATAGAAATGAGAAAAGATCTGAAAAAAGTTACCAAAGCACCAACTCCCCAATTCTGCTAGCTTTGGGTCTATTGATTTTTTTTTTTTTTTGGTGTGTAGAAGAAAACTTAAAACACAATTTTACCTAAAATTGCATATATTCCTTTTCCATTTTCCATATTAATTAAGCATTTTCCATTGTCTAACTTCAGTGAAACAATTTACATTGAGTACTTTAAAAGCTTTCAATGCTTCAGTAATTAACTTCCTATTCTTTTGGAAATATAAGGTGGGGGTACAGAGTAGAACTCCCATTAACAAATGTTGTACCTCTTCCAGCAGCCGCTGGATGAGACATAGATCTTAAAGAGGCTGACCTGTTTTGCACTTTATAAATGAATAAATAAATAGTGGTACAACCATGTCATGGATACTACTCAGCACTAAAATAGAATAAACTATTGACATGTACATCAACTTGGATGAATCTCAAGGACTTTACACTGAATTAAAAAAAGTATATGATCCTGAAAGGTTATATAGCATGTGATTTACTTTATAAAATGTTTAAAATGACAGTATTTTAGAAACAGAGTGATTGCCAAAGATTAGAGATTAGGGTAGGCTGTGTGAAGGTGATTATAAAAGAATATCAGCAAGTATCCTTGTGTTGATGCAACTGTTCTGTGTTTTGACTGTGGTGGCAAATACATACACCTAAACATTGATAAATGGCATAGAACAAGCACACACACACACACACACACAACACATGCACATAGAGTATAAGTAATACTTGGTAAATCTGAATCGGTTTGGTGATTGTGTGTACGTCAATGTCCTGGCTATGATATTGTGCTATAGTTGTTCACGATGTCACGTTAGGGGAAATTGGGTTAGAGAAAGGAAGAGGGAAGCGTCATGCTTGTCCATTGCAGGCCTGGAAGGGAAAAAGCTCCCTAACAGAGCAATTGAACTTTTGGATAGGATATGATTTAAATAACTGAAATTTAGGATTTTGCTTGTACCAGAAAGGAGGCAAATAATTGATGGGTGATGCTTGAAAGAAGAGGAAAGAATGAGATTATAAATTGTGTTTGATAAGAAAAGGGGGGGGGCGCCTGGGTGGCTCAGTCGGTTAAGCCTCCGGCTTCGCTCAGGTCAGATCTCACGTTCGTGGGTTCGAGCCCCGCGTCAGGCTCTGTGCTGACAGCCAGCTCAGAGCCTGGAGCCTGCTTCAGATTCTGTGTCTCCTTCTCTCTCTGCCCCTCTCCCTCTCATGCTCTGTCTCTCCTGTATCAAAAATAAATAAAACATTAAAAAAAAGAAAAAAAAAGAAAAGGGAAAAGTTGCTTTCTAATTCTTCCCCATAGAGCTCAGCTCATTCAATAAACTTGTCAGGAATGTATCAAATTCATGTGTCTATAAATTTGAGTAAATTTACAAGTCTGAATGAAGCTTAAGTGAAAAGTCAGAGAAAGTGATAATGATTTTGCTGTCTTCTGCATATGGATATTAGTTAAAGCCATGAGACATGTAGAGAATTGTAGAAAAATCAGAGAATCAAAGACAGGACTCTGAAAACCCCAGTACTTAAATAAGAGCTGGAGGAAGATCTCATAAGACATGTGGAAAATAATAGTTATAAATGCCAAAGAAAATTGAGAGAAAGTGGTAATTATATGACAAAGTAGAAGTGTCAATTTAAAAAAAAAAGAATAAGAAAAAAGTAAACTAACTGAGTGGTTTTGAATTTTTATGGAAACCCAAGAATGTGTGAAGTGTGGAGTAAGATTTTCTTTTCTTTTTCCAAAGGCTCTCTGAGCAGCAGAAGAGAGCTGGCCAGGAGCAGGGGGTTGGTGAAAGGTAAAGCAAAGCTTCCAATTCACATGTTTATAAGGTGCAGGTTAAGAACTATTTGAAATGGAATGCTTAGAATTTAGGAGCAAGTTGTAGCTCCAGAACATGATCCAAAAGGAAGGATAATGAGCACTGGAGAACGAGATTCTTTATTGGTGAAGCAGCAGGTTGTTTAAACATTTCACAATGGTTCATTAACAACAGCAACTGAATGACTTAACTATTGAGGTATACCATTTAGACAGTAAGTGGTTTTAGAAATCTTTTAGCTGATCACCTAAAGTAAAAAAAATTAATAATATAGTTTGTTTTTCTTAGTAAGTTTAATGCTATGAAATATTAGTTTACAATTCCTTATTAAGCCCATACACAGTAAATTTCAAAGTAACTTCTACTTTTCCTAACAACGGAATTCACTTTCCCCATTGGCCTTTCACTTATTATTTCCATTATGACAATAGGTACAACAGAAGACTCATACCACCTTCCAAGTCAGATCTATCTTTTTTACATGGATTTTGGCATTTATACATCCAAGTGATGATTGAAGTAAGTGCTATGGCTGCTTACCAGACAGTTGAAAACTTCAAGGAAATTACATAGAAATATCCATTGTTATGAATCATGGCTTTTCTTTACTCAATTGTTTACTTACTAATTCTTTAGGCAAACACATATTGTACCAATACTGGGAGCTATGGTGACATCGCAAGGAAGAAGACATGTATGCGCCTGCTTTCATGGGAATTTAAGGGCCATGAGGAAGATACAGGCAATTAAAGAAATAATTATCAAATGAGATGCTTGCTAGGATGACGTAATTGCTTGTTGTGTAGGTGAACCAGAGAAGGCATTACCTGAGAATATGAGAGGCGCATTAGAGAGGGGAGGTTAGAGAGGGCCCAAGGGGGCTTATATCCACATTTGAGAGTAATAATATGGGGATTTAGTCATGAGGAATGGATGCTTCAGGAAGGCAGGTAGAGCAGAAAAGTCCCAGAAATCACATGGGATAAATAGAAGTGAATAAATAAATAAATAAATAAATAAAAGATAAGTAAATAAATTAAGTGTCAATTATAATAATGTTAATAAGAGGTCTATATTATATTCATAGTGATGAGAATAAAGAGAAGTAGATATATATGAAAACTATTTTTGAGATTCAGTCAGAGGATTTGAGACTGAAATAATTATTTGAAAACTCTGATGAGTGGAAGGGAGTCTATCAGACAGCAGCTTGAGCCAAGAAAACTGATTTTATTCAAGAATGATAAAAAATAAATTAATGTGCCCCTCTTGACTTCTGTCTAGGATTGGATGGATCAGTCCATGATACTGTAGTGCTACTGGGGCACTATCCTCCCCTGGATAAGGAAAAGCAGGCCTCAAATATTTGGCTGGATCTGAGGAAAAGAGTCCTCCACTGTTATTATTTATTTAACTGACTTCTTAGTGCAAAGTACAGAGGGGAAATTAGGAAAGAATACAGATCATTTGGAAGATAGAGTTGACATCATACTATAATCACCTCTCTTTGACATTAGAAAGTAAAGTAGGGGGTGCCTGGGTGGCTCAGGCAGTTAAGCATACAACTCGATCTCAGCTTAGGTGTTGACCTCAGGGTCATGAGTTTAAGCCCTACATTGGGCTCCATTCTGGGCATGGAGGCTACTTTAAAAAAATGGAAGAATAAAGTAGATAGTCCAATAGGGTGGCGTGCTGAGGTCACTAGCAAACCAACCCCTATTCACACACATGTCTTTCCACACAGAGACATTGACTCTTTCATGTGGAAGCATTCTCACAAAATTTAGGCACTGATAGGACACCACTCTTTATAATTCCCTTTCTTAACTCAGGTAGCATAGTGCTGGCCTGACTGGAGAGTGCTAGAGAAAGAAGGAAAAATAATACTTTTTTAAAACCACACACACATGCACGCACACACATACACGTGCGCACGCACGCACACACACACACACACACACACACTATTACTCAAGAGTTAAAATAGCTTGAGTAATGACCAAGTTTAGGATATGGCCAGAGAGATGGATGGGTGTCTCAGGGGGAACAAATATAACAGGAATGTCAGGTTAAGAAACTATAAATGCACTATGTTGTGTGAAGTTTTAATGTGGGCATGTACACACCCAGGATGATAGTAAGAACTTGAATAGAGAGTAATACAAGAAAAGCTTGCTAATGGCGTTATCTTGAGAAAGAACAAAATGATACAAACCACCCATGAAAATATGAAGAAGGTAGCTAGTTGCATAGCCATCTGGAATAAGACTCCAAAAATTGCTGGACTGGTTTTAACATAAGTAATCAGCAAAATGGTTTGATGAACCAAGAATATACCAATCTCAGTTAATACTTGTATAGTAATACCAATACAGTATAATTTATAATGTATTAGGGGGTAAAAGTTTTCACACTGGAAATATTTGGGAACAAGAATAGGAAGAAAGAGAGCATTACAAGAGTATATTGGTAGAACATGACAAAACAACTTAAGGAAGAAGCTTACATCTTGGACCCTGGTCAAGAGTTCCAGGGATGTGAAGGATTGCAAACTTAGTATATAATAGGGTACATTTATTAAGATGTATTTGCAAAGAGAATGTTATATAGAGTTGGTTATAAAAACAACCATAAATGTGGAGATGTTGAAGTTGTTAAACCCTCTCTGCTATATCGTCAGTTAAAGAACAGATTCCAAAAGGGTTTGGAATTTTATACACTTTTAATATGTTTATGGAAGAACTAAACTTATGAAGAAACATGATTATAATACTATGGTATAGACTATTTTATTTATTTATTTTGAGAGGGACAGAGAAAGAGAGAGGGAGAAAGAGAGAGAGAGAGAGAGAGAGAGAGAGAGAGAGAGAGAGAGAGAGAGAGGGAAAGGGAGAGTACTTGAGCAGGGGAGGGGCAGAGAGAGACAGAGGGAGAATCCCAAGCAGGCTCCCCACTGTCAGCACAGAGCCTGATGCAGGCCTAGATCTCATGAACTGTGAAATCATGACCTGAGCCAAAATCAAGAGTCAGGTGCTTAATTGGCTAAGCAACTCAGGGGCCCCTTAAACTGATTTTTATGTGGAAATCTTTCCAATATTTTATACTTATTTATCACTATAATCCATAATAGATAAGGGATTTTTTAAAACTATTTCAGAGGTTATAGTTTTGTCTAAGAGAATAGACATTTTAATTTTATTACCATTAAAATGTTACCTGTGTAATTCATTTTCTCTAGGGCAACAGTAAAAATGTAAATCTTTAATTAATGTGAGGACTAACTGTATGATTATCAATTTTGTGGTCTGTCAAATAAATTATTTTACATATTTTAATCTATTCAATTACTGACTTCCTGGAAATAATTCTAATGAGCATTTTAAAATGTAGCAGTGGGTGCCTGGGTGACTCAGTTGGTTAAGCACCTGACTCTTGATTTTGTTTCAAGTCATGATGTTAAATTTCATGAGATCAAGCCCCTCTTGGTGCTCTGTGCTGACAGTATGGAGCCTGTTTGAGATTCTCTCTCTTCCTCTCTCTCTGCTATTCCCTTCCTCATGCTTTCTCTCTCTCTCTCTCAAAATAGATAAAAAACATTTAAAAATAATAAAATGTGGCAGTTCCAAGCATATTTATTTTTAATATGTAGAATGAATTTATTTTAACTTTAATATTTTAACTCTAATTTATAGAGTTGGCTTTAACATATTTTAATTTTTCCACTTAGAATTAGGAATTTGCTAGAGTAAATTGAAAGGACTGAATGCTCACTGCAAGTAAACAATTCAGTTCTTTGCAATTCAGTTTTCCCTTATCACTGTGGTAACAGCTAAATGGATTGGCTGTTTTGGGGTAACATCATTGAATGCATTTCTATACAGTCCAGTAAGTGATTGTCAAAATGTGCTTTATGCATTGACTTCTGTGTTAGATTAAGCCAGAGGCTATGATTTTACAGAACTAGAGTCCATTTATAGATCATGTTTTGGGGATAAGGCGATTAATTTTGTCACCTCAGTTTATTCTAAATCGAAGAAGCTTCAGACATCTAGGTAAGTTAGTTTTGTGTATCCAGGAACAGGTGGAAAAATTGGACTGTGCTCTAATTTGATAGGGCTGATAATGGAGATTTTGAGTAGATTTCTTCAGATTTTATTTCAAGAAACTCTTTGCCATTGTCCTACTTCAATTATATTGAATGGTGGTAGGTTTTTAAGTACTCTCAGGTAAACGTTGGGGATTATTTAATTATCAACATGATTTTTTTTTCTATCATAGACAATAGATACAGAAGATATAGCTATCTTTGCAAGGACTTTAATGCCTCATGATTTCCAAGGGACAAATAAAGCTGGATGGATGTGCCTCCCCAGCACATACTGTCAAATTTAGTTAAGTATTTAAGTGCAGTTGAACATTCTGTGACCTATAACTTAAGTTAATAAACATTTTATTTTATAAACATTTTATTTCATTTACTTATAGCCATATTATACTAAAATATTGACTTTATGTATTTAGAAATATAGTTTTATTTATATTCATAACAAAAAGTCCAAAATGCTTTTACAAGAACTATGATAAACTTTATTTAGACTTCACTCTTCTTAATTTAGAGCAAATAAAGGGTAATTATTACAACTAATAAAAAGGAAAGTTTAAAAAAAACATAAAGCTAGGGTTTAAAAAGACAGGAACCACGTAACTCCAGGAATTGTAGCAATTAAAGAAATATTCACATTTTATTTAGAGAATTACTTTATTTTAATTATGAATAAATACCTTCCATTCCTGAATATCTCTGGTCTAATTAAAGTCCTGAGAAAGAAATCAGGCTGTCCTCACATGTGCATCCTTTATACAGGGCCCACATTCTGTGGTTGGTACCTTTACCAGAATCACATTAAACAGGAGAAGGTATATCAAGAAAATGAGCCTGGGCTAACAATAAACACATGCATAATTTATTTTTATTATTTGTGCTACACCCACAAACATCTTACACTTACACACATACACACTACTCTTCCATACACTGTATATTGATTTCCAAAAATGCCCTGTCTACAAAACTGAACTGTTTCTAATTGCATACAAATTCACTGACTTGTCAAGGAGAAACAATTCTAGAAAATGTCTAAGTACAGCCTGCAAAGGTCAATGTCATGAGGCTTTTTTTCTCCAAATCCAGAATCATTAGGGATTGTTATGGATTTATGGAGGATTCAGTAGTAAAACAAAAAAAAAATATCATCCCAAATCATGTGTAGTGGAAATGAGGAGGAAAGACAACTTCTTGTCTAATCCTCCAGTCTAAAGCCTTCTAAGAACCTAATTTTCTAGTCCATTAGTCGCAACATGAATTATTGTAGATCCTGACCCCAGGCCATCACTCCTTTTAAGCAAAGTGGAAAAGAAGAACACAGTGATGGAAGTTTTTGCCTAATCAAAGAATTTTCCTTTTGTCCTTAGGGAATTCCTATTAATGAGGTGGTTATTTTCCAGTTGCCCTCTCACTGCTCTTTTCTGCATATTTTCAGAGCCATCCATAATTTGGGCAAGACGTTTTCCATTCCTTAGTCAACTGATCTGAGGCACTACCCTGATTTCAGTTGTAGGTGGTGAGGAAGTGGTGTGTACACAAGGCACTAGAGAAATAGCAACTCACTAATGCATCTTACGTGTTCCTTTGGAAACTGCCCGGCCTCCCTTATGTGCCAAGTTTGCCTCATAGCACAGAGTGGCTACGCGTTCCCACCATTACAGACAGGTGAATGAGGGAAGGCTGGATTCACATGACCATCTTAGGTTCACCTGCTGGACTGAAGATAAGTATACTGTCACCTTCAAGACTCAGTGATAAACAGGGGCACCTGGGTGGTTCAGTCGGTTGAGCGTCCAGCTTTGGCTCTGGTCATGATCTCACAGATCATGGGTTCAAGCCTGTGTCAGGCTCTGTGCTGACAGCTAGCTCAGAGCCTGGAGCCTGTCTTCAGATTCTGTGTCTCCTGCTCTCTCTGACCCTCCCTGCTCATGCTGCCTCTCTCTCTCTCTCTCTCTCTCTCTCTCTCTCAAAAATAAATAAAACATTAAAAAATTTAAAAAATACTTTAGTGATAAACCAGAATCTGTACCTCAAACCATCTGCAAATCCTTCTGGATGACCCTCTAATTGTTATGACTCTATCCTATCAATTCTAGGTTTCCTTAATTTGAATTCATGTTACCTTTGAAATGATGTTATCTTGAAAGTAGTAATATGAAGGAGCATGGTATGAGAAGGGTTATTTTTTTTTCCTATAGGGAAAACACATTATCTTTAGTCACATAAGGTACAACAGAGATAATTCTAAAAGGATTTGGGAAATCGGGATTTTTTAAAACATTCTTAGCTTCTAAACAGTATAATCAGCCTTAAAGTTTTCTCCTAGCAGCCAACTGCCAGCAAAGTCCAGTGACTTCCACAATCATTTTCTTTATATTATCCTCAACAGCAGATACAAGCAGCAAGCTGTTTTATCATTGTTATCACATAAAAGTCCTGAGAGATAAAATTTTCAAATTTTAGGGTTTTTTTTAACTATTCAATGATTTTAAAGTCATTTTCATTTTGTTGTTAAAAAAACATTTCCCATTACTTCTGTATTGATCTATCATACCAGTTGCTCAGTCTCCCAAAACTTTAGCCAAAAGCTTTCTATGAGGCTAGATGGAAATAAATTGGTTAATGCAATCAGGACTGAGAAGCACAATCCAGTTCCATTTCATCCAGGAAAGGATTAAAGATGTACGTTACATTTGTCCAGTCTGAGTCTGATAGCTAACATTAAGTACCCCATGTTTCATGAATATCTTTTTTTTTGTACAGGTCCTCTCTGGTGTCAGCTTTTATATTATTTAGTTTATTTCATTATCAACAAACTCCAACTTCAACTAACCTAAACAGTAAAAGGGGGGAAAGGAAAGCAAATGACTGATTTTAAGAATCGTGTAACTCAGAAAGTCAAAATCACCATTATTTAATAAGCTCTCAAGATGCCAGAAATCCGAGCAGCTCAGGCATCCCTGCAGCATGCACTTTGAGGGCATCTCCTTAGGACAGTGCAGGAACACTTCTATTCCAACCATGTCATCCCTAATGTGTATTTGGGAAAGAGATTCTGAATTGGACCATGGCCTCATCTAGGAGATGGAAGGCTGACCCTGGGTTAGTAGGCTCATCACAATCATTGTGAGTAGAAGACTGATTTCAAGGGATGTTTATGGGGGAAGATAACAAATTGTTTGTTTTAGAAAGTTTTACTTATTTTTCTTCTTTGGAGATTTTATTTTACCTGACTAGAAATTTCTCAATATGTTGTTTTCAAAAATAGTTATGGTCTCCCAACGACAACAAAAAGTGTTTATGAAACAGGAAAAGGCTGGGGAAATAGAAAATAATAATAATTTTCACTGCTGTGGGCTGTTTTGATAGCATAAATATTGATTCAGAACTCATAGGGTGTCAGGCATTGTTAGTTAAATAACGTTTCTTATTTAAAGTATCTAATTTAATCCTAATATTTAATTATTACTCCATTATGTAACTTGTCCAAAGTTACATAGCTAGGCATAGATTTAAACCCAATTTTGTCTAAATCAAGAGTCAACACTCTCAATGACCAAGCTGTACAGTCTAATTACATAAAGCCAATGATATAAAATTCTTGAACCAAAGAGGTTTTAAATAACCTAAGATTCCAAATGCTACACTAAGAGATGCCATGCCTAACCTAGAAATTTGGGTTTTTCAAGGTTGCTCTTAATAATAATAATGATCATCATTTATGCAACATTGAAATTAAAAGCTCCCTATGACGATTATTTTATCTTTCGCAATTATAATTATGTTACTTGAAGTCTCTAGTCTTTTGCCATAATTACATGCCACTTTATTTTTTTAAGTTTATTTATTTATTATAAGAGAGAGAGAAAATGAACAGGGGAGAGAAAGAAAGAGGAAGAGAGAATCTCAAGCAGGCTCCACACTGTCAGTACAGATCCTAATGCAGGGCTCAAACTCATGAATCATGAGATCATGACATGAGCTCAAACCAAGAATTGGACACTTAACTGACTGAGTGACCCAGGCACCCTACATACCACTTAAACAGGAATATAAGTGATGACAAGGGATGGATATTTATAGGTCCCCCAGGTACTTCAAGCCCAGTATAACCCCCAAAGAATGAATTCTCTTCCTTCTCAAAGGTATTTATCCAGCCAAATTTTCTTACCTTTTCTGGTGAAACTTAACTCTATTTATTCATATTTCCATGCCAAAATTCTTATAATTATTACCTCTTTTCTCTTGAGCTCTTCTCCCCGAATCAGACACCAAATTCACTTAAATATATCAGAAATAATCTCAAATTTAGCCATTTCTTTTGACCCATGCTTATTACCATTTGTGGTTCTGTCCCTTCACGTGTCTCAACTACAACAACCTGGTAAATGCTCTCATCAGTACAATTTTTAATCTATTTATCATCTATCTATCTAATCTTCTGTCTATCAACCATTTATCTATCATTTCATCTTCTCAATGTAGTTATAAGATTCATTTTCAAAAAAGTATCTAATCACATTTTAACTAAAAGATTTCTGCCAGTCCACCATTGTTTTTATTATAAATTCAAACACTGCTGTATTGTGTAGAAGGCATCCAACTGGAACACAATTTGACCTCAACTTACTTCTTTCATCTTACATCAAATATAACCATCCCTTTCCTCTCCAAACCTTTTTTTTCAACAAAACTTAGCTTCTCAAATATCGAAGATGGCACCTCATACTTATGTTTTGGTTCGATTACCTTACACAAAGGCACTTGTTCTGCTTGTGATATATTTTCCTTCATTCTCTTCCTACATATTCTTGTTAATTACTCAAAACACTTCTTGACCATCTCAAAGTGCTTGCTCTAAGAGTTTATATGCACCCTAAGTCAATTGTAATTTGTGCAATAAATAATTAAGGAAATTAATATGAATTTATTATAGTTATTACCACAGTTATTATGATATTAGAGGGCATTTTATTTTGTTACATGGCCATTTTCCTGAGCAGTTCCTGTGTTTTTCAAAACATAAGGGCATATATATCCATTGCACCTTGGGTATGCCCTGTGCCTATCATGGAGCATGATTTATATTTGGTGTACAGTAATTTTTTAATCAAATAGATCAATAATTGAATATATTAAAACGAAAACATAATGCTTATCAGCCACAAATATTCTGCATTGTAACGATTTTATATTACTGTTAAACCTTTTAAAATGTATAACAATATATTTTCTTATCAGAAGATCTCAAGAGTTACCTAATAATTTTCTAGGTTTATTTTATGTGTAGTAAGGAAATCTAAACCTTTGTCATTCAATGTAAAGATGACTTAAGTTCATTCTCTGAAAATTAACAGTGGCAAGAACTGTTTTAAAACAGCATGCTTGTTTTTGAATCTTGTCTTACTCATTAAGAGAAAGGTGTTGTATTAACTATTTTTGTAAAGAATATCTTCAACTAGTCAGGTATACTTTGATGTATCCTTAAACATTCATCTTACCAGAATGAAAAGACACTTCTAAGCAAAAGGATTCTCACCAGAGCTTGACCTAGTGGTAGGTAGAATGTGTACTAAGTGAAGAAAAAGCAGGTTTCTCAGTCAACTTGCACTCGGAGACCTACCCAGCTATGCTAGAATAGAAAGCCTTCAAATATGATTTCAAAATGCTTCATTTCTTTTTCAATAAAATGCCTTACACACAAAAAGTTTAAAGAAACATTGACTTGATAACTCAGAAACCTAATGGAGACAATAGGTAATAATTTTTGATCTCTTCAATGTTCCTTGAATGTAAAGATTATAAAGAACAAATGAAACTGAAGAAAAACATGGTTGGGTCCTTGAGAAGGTTATATTTCTACTCTTTGTGTGAATGCATTTTAGATATTCAGGGTACTCTATGTTTTAGTACTGAAGATTAGTAGTTCCCTCTGGGACACCAGTATTATGTGAGGCATCTCTGTGGTAGTGACTCCACACATTGACTCATTCAGTAAAGATTGCCAGACATATTCTAGATTCTGGGGGTGCTGTGGTACAAAACCTTTGCCCTCAAGGATCTTTCCTTCTAGTAGAGGAGAAATACAGGGCAACATAAACCATGAGTTACGATATAATGACAGCCAAATAGATGAACAGTACATATTTTAGGTTGGTCAGAGAAAGACTCTATGAGCAGGTATCATTTCATCTAGACAAGAATGCACTAATTAAGAAGGAAGGCCTTATGAAGATGATGAGAAAAGGAAAGGGAAAAGCATCCAGAAATAACCTGAAGTGAGAAAAAGCGTTGTATATTCCAGTAGCAGCAAGAAGGAAGTGAGAGCAAAACCTCAGGTAGTAAGAGGGGCACCTCGGTGACTCAGTTGGTTAATCGTCCAACTTTAACTCAGGTCATGATCTCATGGTCTGTGAATGCAAACGCTGCACTAGGCTCTGTGTTGGTAGCTCAGAGCCTAGAGCCTACTTTGATTCTGTGTCTCCCTCTCTCTCTGCCCTTCCCCTATTCATGCTCTGCCTCTCACTCTCAAAAAATGAATAAACTTTAAAACAAAACAAAACAGTCCACTCTCACCACTGCTGTTTAACATAGTGCTGGAAGTCCTAGCATCAGCAATCAGACAACAAAAGGAAATAAAAGGCATCAGAATTGGCAAAGAAGAAGTCAAACTTTCACTTTTCACAGATGACATGATACTGTAAATGGAAAACCCAACCGACTCCACCAGAAGCCTTCTAGAACTGATCCATGAATTCAGCAAAGTTGCAGGGTACAAAATCAATGTACTGAAATCAGTTGCATTTTTATACACTAATAATGAAGCAACAGAAAGAGAAATCAAGAAAGTGATCCCATTCATAATTGCATGAACAACCATAAAATACCTAGGAGTAAACCTAACCAAAGCTGTAAAAGATCTGTATGATAAAAATTATAGAAAACTTATGAAAGAAATTCAAGAAGACACAAAGAAATGGAAGAACATCCCATGCTCATGGACTGGAAGAATAAACATTGTTAAAATGTCATTAATACCCAAAGGAATCTACACATTCAAAGCAATTCGCATCAAAATTGCACTAGCATTCTTCGCAAAGCTAGAACAAACTATCCTAAAATTTGTATGGAACCACAAAAGACCCTGAATAACTAAAGTAATATTAAAGAAGAAGAAAACCAAAACGGGGGGCATCACAAACCAGGTTTTAGTCTCTACTACAAAGCTGTCATCATCAAGGAAGTATGGTGTTGGCACAGAAACAGACACATAGATCAGTGGAATAGAATAGAGAACCCAGAACTAGCCCCACAAATGTATGGCCAATTAATCTTTGACAAAGCAGGAAAGAGTATACAATGGAAAAATGACTGCCTCTTCAACAGGTGGTGCTGGGAGAACTGGACAGCAACATGCAGAAGAATGGATGAAGGACCTGAATGTGAGACAGGAAACCATCAAAACCCTTGACTAGAAAGCAGGGAACAGCCTCCTTGACTTCAACCGCAGCAATATCCTACTCAACACATCTCTAAAGGCAAGGGTATCAAGAGCAAAAATGTACTATTGATAAAAACTTTTGTACTGCAAAGGAAACAATCAAGAAAACTAATAAGCAACTGACAGAAGGGGAAAAGATAGTTGCAAATGACATACCAGATAAAGGGCTAGTATCCAAAACCTACAAGGAACTCATTAAACTCCACACCCAAAAATTGAATAATCCAGTGAAGAAATGGCAGAAGACATGAATAGATACTTCTCAAAAGAGAACATCTGGATGGCCAACAGACACATGAAACGATGCTCAGCATCACTCATCATCAGGGAGATACAAATCAAAACCACACTGAGATATCACCTCATGCCTGTCAGAGTGGCTAAAATAAACAATTTAGGAGACTATAGATGCTGGTGAGGTTGTGGAGAAATGGCACCTTCCTACACTGTTGGTGAGAATGTAAACTGGTACAGCCACTCTGGAAAACAGTGTGGAGGTTCCTCAAAAAATTAACAGTAAAACTCCCCTATGACCCAGCAATAGCACTTCTGGGAATTTTCCCAAAGGATACAGAAGTGCTGATACATAGAGGCACATGTACCCCAATGTTCATAGCAGCACTTTCAATGATAGCCAAATCATGGAAACAGCCTATATGGATAATGAATGGATCAAGAAGATGTGGTTTATCTATACAATGGAATACTACACAGCAATGAGAAAGAATGAAATCTGGCCATTCGTAATAATGTTCATGGAACTTGAGGGTGTTATGGTAAGCGAAATAAGCCAGGCAGAGAAGGACAGATACCATATGTTTTCACTGATAGGTCTAACTTAACAGAGGACCATAGGAAGGGGAAGGGGTGAAAATGAGTAAGGGAGAGGGAGGGAGGCAAATTATGAGATACTCTTAAATACTGAAAACAAACTGAGGGCTGAAGAGGGAGGGAAGGGCAATGGGGGTGATGGTCATGGAGGAAGCACTTGTGAGGAAGAGCACTGGGTGTTATATGGAAATCAACTTGACAATAAAATATAATAAAAAGAAAAAAAGAAAAAAAAAGAAAAAACAAAACAAGAAACAAACTATCCTCCAGTAGTAGGAAATGGGAGCAGGAAGTTGGGTGGATGCAATATTTTTTAAGACCTAGGTTATGGTAAAGTGTTTGTATTTATTTTACTTTGATACAAAGCCAGCAGATAGTTTGAGTAGGAAAGACATATGAAATGTGTGTTCTTAACATATGACCCTAGTCATATTTTGTTGAGTTGTGGGACCAATAGGGGAACTGTCTTCAGGAGAGAAGTATTTCAGAGAATGAGTTTAGTGCTGAATATGGTCAGAATTGGTATATATTTTGAATGTAGAGCTGATAGGACAAGTTAATGGGATGGGTATTGTATTACTGTGCTAAGGCTGCTGTAACAAAGTAAAAAAACCTGGGTAGCTCAAACAATATAAATTTATTTTGTCATAGTTATGAAGGTTAGAAGTCTGAGTTCAAGATGTCCAGGGAGTGAAGATGGCGGAGTGAGGCGCACCGCGGCCAGCTGGCCTTTGGGCCGGGAGCGTGAAGGCCCCCGACAGTCGAGTGCTTCTACTGGCTGGTGAGAGGAAGAACATTTTCTCTGGCTTCCAGGTGCTTTTATCTTCATCTCGAGAAGAAAATAAAATTCTGAACTCAGGATTTGGCAAGTATTGTGTGTTTCTCCTGGAGTAGTTAGTTCTTCTTCTTTTATCCAGCCACTTTCCCTGTTCTTGAAATGTGGATATCTCTTCTCTACATGTTGTACCTCCATGATTTGGATTGGAAAAGGCTGCTTTTCTTTTGGTTCCACTTCTCAGATTCAACATGGAGAAGCTCCTAGGATGCAGTCATCTTGTTGAGCACTCCAGGAAGAAAGAAGCAACTGACAGGCGTGTTCTGCTTTTGCTTAATTATAAAGAAATTATTTTGGAAGCTGGGGCTGATGTTTAATTTGAAACAGGTGCTTAGATGTTGGCTTTTTAAAAAAAATTCTTTACCTTTTGTTTCAAACAAGAAGACTAAATAAATAGCAAGTATAGATGACATCAGGTTCTTTTTTTTTTAATATATTCCAGATTCAGCCACTGTTATAGGCACAGTTGAATCTGCAAAAGTAAATTCCAATATGGTTCTAATTAGAAATGAAAGAGATGCTTCAAAATTACAAGTTTTAAATATCTAAACTCATCCTGTGAAGTACATTTGCTGGAAAAGAATGAAGATCTAATTTTGTGATAAAACCTATGATGTGA
>NC_043700.1:117696488-117698384 GCF_006229205.1 Suricata suricatta
TTCTTCTAAAGAAGGACCACATTGTGCATTTGCTAATCCTATGAATCCATGCTTGGGTTTACTGAAAGGTTGGAAAAGGAAACAAAACAACTCCAAGTCCAGTGATGGAAACCTGTTCATCTAGCTCAGATTAGAAGCTGTTACACTGCAAATTAATTCATTCTTTTTTGTGCAGTCTTACATAGCACTTGAGACTTGATTTTCCCTGCTGCTAAGGCAGGAAGAAGAATGGCTTAAGTGGTTTTTTTGTTCAGAAGATATCATGGACCCTATAGTATGACATGCTTTCAACTTTGGACATGGAGGAATGGGGGGGAAATGAGAGACGTTTCCATAAAATTCCTTTCTCCTGAGAAAAAGAAGCAAAAATGCCTTATGCAGCTCCATCTGACTTTATGGCATTTTACATTCTGTAGCTCAGTTTTTCTAAAAACTTAAATAACCTTTTTCCTTTGAGCCAAGATGGGTACTCGGATGTTTGGTTTTTCTAACAAGGGGTAATGTTAGGCTGTCAGGGCTGGGACTCAGGTAACTTTCCCCAGTTGGAATTGAACTTTCTCATCAGAGAATGGACCTCAGAAGCAACGTTCCCAAGCTTGTGGTTGATTTAGAAAAAGTTCAGGGTCTGGAAAAACCCTCAAACAAGAAAAATAGTTCAATAAGAAATCTAGATCTTCCTTCTTTCCCTTAAAACCTACAGACTATTTAGTAAAGCCATTCTTGCTTCCAAATCAACAGAGGACCAGTGTCTGAATTGTCAGGTCTTTACATAAGAAAAAAACTGTATGAGTCTTTGTGAGAAAGAACTTAAAACTTCTTAGATGCAATTAAGAACAAATTATTTTAATCATATCTGTGATTTAGGGAATTTGCCTAGGGCCATACATGCTGTGATGTTAAAAACTTAGGGCAGATTTACCAAAATTTAGCAGTGATAGAAATGACCGATGTTGGGAAATGTTGAACACTCTTAATGATTAAATTGGTCAGCCTATTTGAACTGGCATAAGAAAGCTTTTTAGTAAAATGCTTACATAATATAGATACGATATGATTTCTTTTGAGGGCAAATACTGAGTGGTAAAGCATAGAAGTAACTTTGGATAAAGGTAACTTAAAATTTTCTATAACTTCCTAGGCAACTTTCTGATATTTTCCTTTAGTATTTTGGAATTGTTAAAGAACAGAAGGAAACCTACATATATGGATATTTTTGGTATGTTGAGAATTTATATCTTCTGTTGTCTGTTATCCATCTTCCCTGTGTCCTTTTTGCAGTGTTTTGGGTAGGGTCATTTGGCATAGGGAGTAGAGATTCTATACTGTCAGCATCAGTGAAACCATCTCTTGCCCACTCGTTTGAATATGTATCAGACTCATCTCCATTTGCTCTGCATTTTTTATTTCATAGCTAAAAGAACCATTGCTGAAAAAAAAAAGATGTCCATAAAGTTGGTTTTTGAGGGCTGTGAGATAAAGTTCTACTTCTGGCCTTTGTTTTTGGCTTATAGATGGAAGTTTTCTCCCTGCATCTTCTCATCACCCTCTTTCTGGACCTATCTGCATCCATATTTCCTATCTCTTCAAAGGCATCAGTCATACTAGACTAAAGCCCACTGTAATTACCTTCATTTTATTTTAATTACCTTTATAAATACCTTATCAACAAATATGGTCATATTCCTGCCAGGAGCCAGGGAGGGGGTTGGGGAGCTCTGGTGGAAAAGTTAACACGGTATTGCTAGCTCTGGTGGAGTTTTGTAGCTGGATGGGCAGAGGCTAGTTGCGGCATGCATCTGGCACTAGACTCCTAGTTGCAGAGCACGCCTGGCGCCAGGGATATATATAGTATGTCCTGTCGGGAGCTGCTGGAGAAGAGATGTGCCTTGCACCAGA
>NC_043700.1:117698484-117701437 GCF_006229205.1 Suricata suricatta
TAGTTTCTCTCTTACCCTTACCCTTGTTTCTTAGCAACTAACTTACGTCAAGTTGCCCGTTTTCTGCCTTTAAAAGATGTGTGTGTTCTCTCAATAAACGGACTTGATCAGCAACTGCAGACTTGTCCCCTTGTCTCTCCTTGTTCCACTCACCCCTCCCCCACAGGAACCGTTCGTTGTGGGTCGCGGGCCGACTCATATTCCAAATTACTAGGGGTTAAGACTTCAACATATACATTTCTTTGAAGAGAGAGACACAATTCAGACCATAAAATATACATAATTATTTTGAAAAAAAGTTGCTTGAAATAATTACTAGTTATTGGCCTGAGCAACAGTACTGAAGAGTAAGAACATGTTTAGTCAAGGCTAAAGTTGATCATAGGATGGCAAACAAGATTTCTATTATTGGACTGCTGTGGTAGGAATGTTCATTAGATAGTTGGATATATCAGTCTGATACTCAGGAAAAAAAATTAGGGGTGGAGACACACATTCAAAAAACAGCAGATACATATTTGAATTGCATCAGCACAGAGATGATATTTAGAGCCAAGGAATGGAATGCAAATACCTAGAAAGTAGGTGTGGAGACAGAAGAGATCTGAGGACTTAGTCAAAGGACACTTCAAAAATCTAAAGTTCAGGGAGGTGGGTAGGAAAGGAAATAATCAGAAAATGATTGAAAAGGAGCAATCACTGGCTTAAAAGGAAGACCTATCTATGGCTCCCTAAGAGTCAAGGTAAGAGAGGAATTAAAGGGGAGGTTGGTCAATGATATGGGAGAATGACGGGAACTGACTGAGAATTCTCCATTCCGTGTGCAAGGATGATGGTTCAGTGACCATGGAATACCTCTTTCAGAGAAGTTTTGGGGAGTAAAGATGACCAACATGGGTTGAAGACAGAATGGAAGATGAGGACAA
This sequence comes from Suricata suricatta, assembly GCF_006229205.1. Lineage (NCBI taxonomy): Eukaryota > Metazoa > Chordata > Mammalia > Carnivora > Herpestidae > Suricata > Suricata suricatta. Next base: position 117,699,411 of record NC_043700.1, read on the forward strand.
GTAAGAAGCAAATATATAATACATATTGTGGCATTTGCTATAAAGATGTGTAGATCAAGGGAGCTACAGTGTGGGATCAAGGAATGGTTGTGATTTGTTCACTGCTCTGGTTTGGTTTTAAGTTGAAAAATATTGTAACATGTGTCTTTGAACTAAAAGAAGACAATATAGTAGGGTGGGAAAATTTTGTGACACAGATGAGAGAGAATAATTCCAATAGTAAAATCCTTGAAACACAAATGGAATGGAAATCATTACACAATATATTATGATAGGAGGAAAGGAAGATTTTATGGAAACACATATGAGTAGGTTATTAGATTTGTTGGTGGGAAAATAAGGTAATTCTAATCTGATGACTGCTGTTATTTTGGTTGTTCTTTTATAATGAAATGGCAAAGTCTTTTCATGATGTTCTTTCTAAAAATTTTGCTTTAAAGCTTTATAATGTATGGCAAAAGGCATCTCAATTGTAGATGTTATATTGTGCTTATAATGATCCTAGTTGGTTTTACTCTTTGCTTTTAAACTTATAAGATTTTTTTCAGAGTAGTACGATGGCTACAGATTCCAATTAGAGGTTGTAAAGCAAAATTGAAAAGAATATTTTTAGCAGAATGTTTTATTTCAATCCCCAAAGAGTTAAAACCTTTGAACTATTTAAGGCAATTTGACATGCATTGAATAAGGAAAGAAAAACTAAGAACTTAAAAATAGAAGGTTAAAATAATTTCTATTTTATCCTTTATATTTCCTTTTTTTTCTTTTTCTCCTCTTATTTATCTATTATTCTATTTACATAGCTTTCTTTGTTGTGTCCGTCACCTTTGAATTTATTGATTACTCATGTAGAGGTAATTCCAAAGACAAATTACTAAGGATTTCTCATGACTGTTTAGTCTGATTTACTGTCAGGTGTCCAGATTTTTCCCCCAGCCTTTAAATCAGTTTTGAAAGGTGAACATATAATTATCTATTCTGAACTGGGAAATGGAAAGGCAAGACAGGATACATTACTTAGCTTCTCCTGTGAGAGATGCCTGATCACTCTTAAATAGTTCTGGATATGGCATTATTAACCTAGAACTAAAGATCAGTCATATGGAGGAAGAGCCACATGATAGAGGTCAGAGTAGAAGTTACTCTTGAAAGGTACAAGTGGATATTGACTGGATGTGGGCATGGGGAGGTTCTGGGGTGCTGGCAATATTCTATTTCTTGTCCATGGCACCATGTCTGGCTCATGCTCCCATGTCATCCAATAGACTTCTCAAAGGCAGATCAGCCTGCACCCTTTCTTTTTCTTTGCTTTATAGACACTGTCTTTCATGTTTGACCTGATATTTATTGTAGTCTCTTCTGGAAAGGAGACACAGAAGTGGTAAGGCAATTTAAGAGGAAACGATGCTCAGCGTCACTCATCATCAGGGAAATACAAATCAATACCTCACGGAGATACCACCTCACACTAGTCAGAGTGGCTAAAATGAACAAAGCAAGAGACTAAAGATGCTGGAGAGGATGTGGAGAAACAGGCACCCTCCTACACTGTTGGTGGGAATGTAAACTGGTGCAGCCACTCTGGAAAACAGTGTGGAGGTTCCTCAAAACTATCAATAGAACTTCCCTATGACCCAGCAATAGCACTGCTAGGGATTTACCCAAACGATAAAGAAATACTGATGCATAGGGGCACATGCAACCCAATGTTCATAGCAGCACTTTCTACAATAGCCAAATCATGGAAAGAGCCTAAATGTCCATCACCTGATGAATGGATCAAGAAGATGTAGTATATATATACAATAGAGTACTATATGGCAATGAGAAAGAATGAAATATGGCCATTTGTAGGAAAGTGGATGGACCTCAAGGGTGTCATGCTAAGTGAAATAAGTCAGGCAGAGAAGGACAGATACCATATGTTTGTACTCATAGGTCTAACAGGAGAAACCTAAGAGAGGACCATAGGGAGGGGAAGGGGGAAAGAGAGCTGGAGAGGGAGAGGGACACAAATCATGAGAGAC
>NC_043700.1:117701537-117729690 GCF_006229205.1 Suricata suricatta
AGAGGGACACAAATCATGAGAGACTACTGAATACTGAAAACGAACCAAGGGCTGAAGGGGGAGGGGGAGGGGGAAAGGGGATGATGGTCATGGTGGGGGCACTTGTGGAGAAAAGCACTGGGTGTCACGTATTGATGCTTTTAAAACTCCCTGTGGTACTAATACATTTCCCATGAAACAAATGCATATTGAAGACATTTTCCCTTCAAGTGTGAGATTTCTCCCAGATTTTTCATCACTCCTTCAGACAAATAGCTCTGTGATGGGTACTTATGGTGGAAAGAGTTGTGACTTACATGGGATTCTGTTTAACTCTATAATATGTTTGTCTTCGTTTTCATTATTTTATGTAAGGTCACAAGATTATTTTTTGCCCTTCATGCAAAGATAAAATTCTTCTTTTATCTTTTAATTTCTATCAAGTAAAGATTACAAATATGAATTCTGAGAAACTCTATATAATTTAGGTATTTCCTCTAACTACCAGTTTTCATTATCTTTTCTTCCATTGGTAGTTTATAGGATGCTGAACTATAGAAATAAAGTTTGTGAGATATGACTTTATATAAGGCAATAGAAAGGTTGGAGGTATAAAAGTAAGAATCACTTCATTTACTGTGATGGCAGGTTTATAAGATATGGAAAGCATATCATCTTATTTGAGGATAATCAAGTTTTATCGATTCAATCAAATTAGTTTTGAACATATTGCTTGGTGGAAAGGGAACTAGCCATTATTTTCTAATTTTTAAAAATACGTGCTGCGTTTTAGAAACTTATTGTGACATTGCAAAGTACACATGACAAATTTCAAACTGAAAATGTTATAAAAATTTTATCTTGTGGGATAATGCTAAGTTTTACCTGAAGGCTTATCTTCCATAGTGGCAATGACAATGACATTGCACCATTTTAAATGCATCTATATTGAGGTGATAAAACATGGCAAAATATTGGTTCCATAGAGAATTGCAGTAATTGCTCTGACCCTAAAGGGTAAAACGTTAGGAACACCAGGAGAGCCATAGTGCAGTGATCGTGCCTCCAAGCAGAAGCTACCCTTTTCATTAAAATGCTGCAATTTCCTTCTATGCCCTTTACTGTAATCATTGATGGCAATAGTTTAATCTTACTTTTATAGTTCTAAATAATGTAAATCATCACACACCACACTTAACATGGAGACGGCGAAGTACAATTAGTCACTGATTTATTGCTACAGTGAATGTGCAAGTGAGGAAAATAACCTTGTGATATTTATAATAGGAATAATATCCTAGAGTTTCTGGGACTGGGAACTAAAGAGAAACAAAGTCTAAACTCTACCTGGAGGCTTCTTATTTTATTCCATATGATTTATTTTTCTATGGCCTAACTGTTTGAGGACAACTTAGAGTCGGATTTGTGTGCATTTCTTGACAGAAAATTACCAAATGTTTTCAAATTTGGTACCCAAAGGAACACACAGTATTAGCAGATTGATTGTTTTATTTATTAATGTGCATTTCTCTCCAAGACTATTTTTGTCTGCCTAGCACATGTGCTTCATACTTTTAAAGAATCCAGTTTATCAACCTAATCTATCAAGCTATCATTTTATGCAATTTAACTATTTCATATCATTTTAATTCAGAATATGGATCTAGAGATCAAAGGGGATATATTTACCCTGAATTTTTCTATAGTCCCAACTAGCTTTGATATCCTGTATTTTTCTTCTCAGAGCTGGACATTTTGCACCCCATGTACACATTTACACACAAATGTGTTTACTCATTATCTGTGTAGAAAATAGAGCACCCCAGATTTTTAAAAATATTTATTTATTTTTGGGGGAGCACAAGCAGGGGAGGGACACAGAGCAGGGAACAGAGTATCCAAAGTGGGCTCTGTACTGATAGGCTGACAGCAGCAAGCCCTAGGTGGCGTTTGAACTCACCAGTTCTAAGATCATGACCTGAACCAAAGTCAATGCTCTACCTACTGAGCCACCCAGGTGCTCCAAGCACCCCAGATTTTAAGCAGAAGAGATTTAAGCAACTTTAACATGATGGTCGGGAGCCCAACATTAAGTTACCCTTGTTGTTTATCTAACCTGACTTCTTTATCTGTGTTTTAAAAATCCAACTTGGTTTCTTTCCTTAATGACTAAGGTTTTGGCTCATTAACTAGGATCCCAGTTATTCCAGGACTCTAATTCTATTTTCTTCTTGTGGGGTTCTGACCCAGACAAACCTCCCTCCACTGATCTCCCCTTCATCCCCTAGGCTCCCAAAAGAGCATTGCTTATCAAAATATAATTCTGGAAAAAACTAATTACTCATACTGATTCAGTACACACAGATGGTTATATGGTGAGATAAATTTGGTAAAATCTACATAATGTATGTATGGTTTTCCATGTACAGGAAAGCGAACATGAAAAGAATTTTGTGGTTAAATTATAGCACTCTCACTACCGTCTCCTGCAAAACTCAGTTTTCATCAGTTATGTCTATCAACAACTTTAACTGAGACCTTAATCACATAGAGAGCATCTCTCTGAATACCAAAAAGCACTATGTAGAGACTTTGGATACTTCCTAGACACTGTGTAATGCCTCATTTCCCCCAATGACCTTGTGACAAATGTTTAATATTATATATGTAGTTATAAAAATACATATTAATATGGATAGCATAACAGTGAGACCCCTTAACATTTTAAAACTTATATTGTTTGAAACAATTTATATTTATTCATCCCAAACTTCCCAGCCTGGGAGTAATTTATTGATTCGTAGGCTAATTAAATGTAACATGATTATCATGTTCAGCCGGTTGAGAAATTAAACCAGGTTTGAATACCGGGTACTAGTTATAATGAACCTATATTGTTCATAGTTTCCTTTTTCATGAAATGAAAACTATTTCAGATTATTGAGGTTTAAATGGATGAATGTATGTGCATGCCTTTCTACTCTGGCACCTGAACATCCTTTATGATGAGTTTGTTCCATTTCCTCCTGCCTCTGAAGAATTTCCTATTGTTGATTTCCTAATTACTGGTCTGATCTTAAAAATACCGTTTGTTTCTGGATTCTTTATTGTGATTCCTGACTTGCCTATTGGAAAAATATCTTCCACGCTGGAGTTCTGTGATGCAAAATTTTGGATAGGATTGTATTGTTGTCTATGGCCTATTCCTTCCATACCTGGTTTTACCTGCATGACTAGACTTCCTCTTGGCATCTGTGGCAGTAGCTGTCTCCCATGTGTGATCCACCCTAGGAGGGCAGGTCCAACATGTCTGGCCCTTCCAGCCTGCTCTGTCTGGTCATAGGTCACATGCCACACCTTTAGGTGTTCTAGAATCAGACAGAAAGTATTTATACAACACTTTATATCTTTGAGAAAATGTCTAAGTTTTCAGTAGTTTTGGATTTGCTATATGCTGCACAGGAAAGAAAGAGACAAATGCAAACTGTTTACCATTTTATAAATTCTCAAAAGAATTTCTATATATAGGAAGCCTAATACTTCCTAGTACTGCTGATGAGTTTTTGTAAAACTTCTTAATATTTTTCTAAGTGGTAGAGATGGTAAAACAATTTGTGGAAGTACATCTCCTAATAGTGTAGGCTTTGTTTTCCAAGGGAATTTAATTAGCAGATCATGTTAGTCTAATTAAAAAGAAGTGTAACTATACAAACAATAAATATTCCCATTTGAAAATAATTCCTTTTCTAGTTAGTTGGACTTCCTGGGGAAAAATAAAAACAATCAAACAAAAAAAGTAAACATAGAGATAAGAACACTGTTTTGCCAATTATTGAAGATAACTCAGTGTGTAAATTTGTTGTTAATACATAAGCTTTTTTACAGACCTTTTTTCTCTAGAGAGTTTTCACTTCAGGCTTTTAGGTACCTGGGTTAAAATCTATATTACTCATATTTTCATGCATAGGGACTAGGAGTTTACTCAGATCAGTCTGCTGAAAATACTGGTAATATTTTAATAATGTTAAAATATTTCCCTGTCAGGGATATGAAATATTTCCCTGTCAATCATTCCTCTTCCCCTGAAGGGTCCCTAAGGGAGCCTTGCACATAGCTGAATGGGAATCAAAGTATATACTTTATGATTATTTGGGTCTGCCCAAATCAACAGCAATATAGGTTCATTGGCATAAACGAACTTGGATTGTATGACTTTGACTTGAACTCTAGAGTAGTCTTGTACTTCTTCCTTGATTCTAAATCTTGGAAGTTGAGCCTGTCTGAAAGGAAAAAGAAAAATATGGCCTATCTTCAGAGCAGGCACTGACTAACCTAACCTGGATAAAAAAGAAGAGAAGACACCCTGCCTAGGGTGTTGTGTTGTGTTCCATACTATGCAGTATGGACAGAATCTGGGAGGGAGGGGGAAGCTACACTTCTGCCTGTAGGGCATGGCTAATGTATGACAATGTGACATGTGAATCAGTCCTGGATTCTGACCAGATAAAATGACAAGCAGACTCAGATTGTGGAAGGAGAATGGATGCATTTTCTCTGAATAGCAATGATGCTGGAGAAGAGAGGGGACTCTAGTCGCTTTACTTAGCCTTCTTTCATGTACCCCTTACACCTTCCAGAGAACACTGGAGAGAAACAGCCCAGCCATTGCAAAAGTAAGCTTCATGCTCTGAATTTGACCAAAAGGGTCCACAGCCAGATATGAAGTGTGGCGTTGCTCAGGAGAAAAATAATTACACGTTAAAGCCACTTAAAACACATTAGCATTTTAATCTTACAGTCACTTTGGCACAGTTTTGTCAATGCAACACTTTCTATCATATATTGATTGTATCATCCTATAAAATAATTCTGTTAGTGGAGTGTGTTGTTATGTGTGTGTGTGTGTGTGTGTGTGTGTGTGTGTGTGTGTGTCTATACAAAGTAGAAATTACCTGGGTGCCTGCGTGGTTCAGTTGGTTAAGCATCCGACTCCTGATTTCAGCTCAGGTCATGATATTACAGTTCTAGGGTTTGAGTCCCCCCTCAGACACTGAGCTATTGGCATAGATCTTGCTTGGGATTCTCTTGCTTTCTTTTTGCCCTTCTGCTGCCAATGCACATGCATACAATGAGAGTTCTCTTTCTCAAAATAAATAAACTTAAAAAAATAGAGTAGAAATTACCACATGTGTCACTAGCATTAATCTATTTAAGGATTCCAGTAATATCTTATGCAGTATTAGGTTGAAATATTATTGACCCTTACCTAGAAAAATCACCAATTTTATGAGAATACAGTGTATGGCTAGCTTATTTATACTATTGTACATTCACCATTGCAAACTATTTTTTTTAACCAATGAAAGTCCATTTTATATTTTTAAAATTTTTGCAAGACTGGTTAATTTCTATTTTTTAATACTTTATTACCAAGTTGGTTTCCATACAGTGCCCAGTGCTCTTCCCCACAAGTGTCCCTCTCCATGACCATCACCCCTCCCCTTCCCCTTCCCCCTCCCTCTTCAGCCCTTAGTTTGTTCTCAGGATTCAAAGGTCTCTCGTGATTTGCCTCACTCCCTCTCCCCAACTCAAACCACACTGAGATAACCATCTCACACCCATCAGAGTGACTAAAATGAACAAATCAAAGGACTAAGGAGGTGGTGAGGATGTGGAAAAACAGGCACCCTCCTACACTGCTGGTGGGAATGTAAACTGGTACAACCACTCTGGAAAACAGTGTGGAGGTTCCTCAAAAAACTATCAGTAGAACTCCCATATGACCCAGCAATAGCACTGCTGGGGATTTACCCAAGGGATGCAAAAGTGCTGATGCATAGGGGCACATGTACCCCAATGTTCATAGCAGCACTTTCAACAATAGCCAAATCATGGAAAGAGCCTAAATATCCATAACCTGATGAATGGATCAAGAAGATGTGGTTTATATATACAATGGAATACAACATGGCAATGAGAAAGAATAAAATCTGACCATGTGTAGCAACATGGATGGACCTAGAGGGTGTCATGCTAAGCGAAATAAGTCAGGCAGAGAAGGACAGATACCATAGGTTGCCATTCATAGGACTAACAGGAGAAACCTAACAGAGGCCCATGGGAAAAGGAAAGGGAGGGAAAAGAGTGGGGGAGAAGGAGTGAGGCAAATCATGAGAGATCCTCGAATCCTGAGAACTAACTGAGGGCTGAAGAAGGAGGGAGGAAGGGGAAGGGGGGCTGATGGTCATGGAGAGGGGTACGTGTGGGGAAGACCACTGGGTGTTATATGGAAACCAACTTGGTAATAAACTATTAAAAAATTAAAAAAAAATAAAAAAAATAAAATAATAAAATAATGAAGAATAGGGGTGCCTGGGTAGCTCAGTTCGTTAAGCATCCAACTTTAGCTCTGGTCATGATCTCACAGTTCACGGGTTGGAGCCCCATGTGGAGCTCTGTTCTGACAGCTCAGAGCCTGGATGCTGCTTCAGATTCTGTGTCTCACTCTTTCTCTGCCCCTGCCCCACTCACACTCTGTGTCAGTCTCTGTCTCTGTCTCTCAAAAATGAATCAACATTTAAAAATTAAAATAATGAAGAACATCATATATATAGAAAGTTAACAATCATAAAACTATAAGCACACATGTAGCCACCATCAAGATTACATGAGTGTTAATATACTTGCTCCTAAAATTCTACTTTTAATCAAAAGTAAAATGGTACAGATGTAACTGACCTCCCTTGCCATTTCTGTCTCTCTTTTTTCTTCTTTTTGAGAAAGAGAGAGTAAGCAAGGGAATGGTGGGAGGAGCAGAGAAAAAGAGAGAGAATCTTAATCAGGCTCCATACCCAGGGCATAGCCTGATGCAGGACTTAATCTAACTACCATGAATTCATGACCTGAGCAGAAATCAGGGGTCTGATGCTAAACTGACCGAGACACCCAGGCACCCCTTTGACTCTTGTCTTAACTTTTTTCCCCAGAGGTAAGAAGGACTCCGAGGTTGACATATTCCATTCATATTTATATATTAGAACACATATATATTTACATGTCACAATATTAATATTTGTAACAAATCTATATTGTAAAACATTATATGATTTCCTACTATAGGTATTCTTACTCGTTCTGCCTTATGATTATAAACTCTTCATAGTGTTATATGTATCTTTCATGTATTTGTACCACTTAGTGACTTTACTTAAATGAAAAAGTCATTTTATCTATTTTTTTTGTACCAAGGGACAGTTAAATTATATTCATAGCTTCCTTTTAAAAAGGAGACTATAATAATAGGCATTATTTTTGACTCCTGTTCACAGAAAGATACACAAAAGTTTATTTTCTGGGTGAAAAGATATTTGCATAATCAACTTTCCTTGTTATTACCAAATTAGTTTCAAAATTGTAACAATCTAACTTTGATGAGCAAAGCTGTAAAAGGCCTCATTTCTTCATATTCTCACCAAATAATATCAAGTGTTATCAGACATTGATTTTGGTCAGTATGACAGATATTAAGTGGTATATATAATTTTTAACTCACATTCCCCCCTTTTTGGTAAAAATAAGTTTGCTCATGTTCTTTGTTATTTTTCTAATGTTTCATCTCTTTTTTTTACTGAATTGTTGGAATTATTTCTTTTATTTCTTTGCCCTAGGTGCCCTGCCTAAGAAATATTTCCCTACTTAATGTAATAGATACTTTCTTAGGGTGCCCAGTTGGTTAGGCACCTGACTCTTGGTTTCAGCTTAAGCCACAATCTCATGGTTTGTGGGCGTGAGGCCCACGTAGGGCTCCATGCTGACAGTGTGTAGCCTGCTTGGGATTTTCTCTCTCTGTCTCTGTCTCTCTCTCTGCTTCTCTGCTTACTCTCTTTCTTTTTCTCTCAGAATAAATAAATAAATAAATAACTTAAAAAATATATTTTCTCTCTCTTTTGTTTTTCTTTTTTTGGTATGAAAAATAATTTAACCACACCTATTTAAATGCAAGCATATTTTTCTGTTTTGCTTACATCTAGTCATGCAACACATCATAAGTTAATTTATAATTTTCTAAGAGTTTGTTTTTGATCCATAATGACTTTGTGTATTTTAAATAATGAGTAAAATCCTATATATCCTATGATTCTTTTACACTTTCTTTAAAAATAATTTTGTTCCATTTATGTTTTTAATTCATCTTAAATTTATTTTGAAATACCACATGACATGGGAATCTTAATTATTTTTATTTTTATGCATATTTAATCCAGCAAGCTTCTCCTCTCTGATTTACACTGCTCTAGCATATGTAATGGTCCTATATCTACACTGGTTTGTTTTTGAGACTTCTTTAATTATATGTATTTCCCCAAGTCCATGCCAATGCCACACTTTCTTAAATATTGTAGAGTTATATAAACTACAAAGGTATAAGAGGAGTCCTGGTCTTCATCTGATCTGGTTAAGAGACTCCTTTGCTAGCTCTGCTCCTCAGTGGTAGAAGTGAAAAAGCTCAGTGCAAATAGCTTCCAGCCAGCCACACTACATCTACCATTAGGAATCCAGCCAGAGTCCTTAAAGTCTTATTTCCACCATTTTCTGCCCTAGCACCATCATGGGCAGTTACTTTATACCTTATAACTACTTTTGTACCAGTGTACAAAACCAAAGAAAATCAGGTCATCTTTCTCCTCCATTTGACTTTGAGTATGTCTTTTTTTTCTATCCATCTCCATTCCTACTCCTAAACTATACAAAAACACAAAGATTCACATCATTCAAGAATCATGGAAATTTTAAAGACAATACTTCTTCAAATACTACCATTCTCTAATTTAAATGGCATCTACTTTTGAATTTCTATAGGAGTTCCTTTTCTTAAAATTTTAACTTAAAAAAATTAATGTTTATTTATTTTTTAGAGAGAGCAAGCAGGGGAGGAGTAGAGAGAGGGAGACACAGAATCAGAAGCAGGCTCCAGGCTTTGAGTTGTCAACACAGAGCCCAACTCGGGGCTCAAACCCACCAGCTATGAGATCATGACTTGAGCCAAAGTCGGATACTTAACTGACTGAGCCACCCAGGTGCCCCTAGGCTTCTCACTTTTTATTCACCATGTTTTGTAATTGCTCTGTCATGATTTGAACTTTTTGTACTGGTGTTTTTAAGGTCTTTACTTCAAGTTTATCTGCAGTTTCTTTTCTTAATAATTTAACTAGTTTTGGGGTGGCCTCAGTGGCTCAGTTGGTTAAGCCTCTGGGTCCTGGTTTCAGCTCAGGTCTTGATCTCACAGTTTCTGTGTTTGAACCCTGCTTTGAGCTTTGCAGGGACAGCACAAAGACTCCTTGGGACTCTCTCTCTTCCTCTTTCTTCCTTTACCCTGCTTATGCCTGTGCCCTCTCCTTCTCTCAAAGTAAAATAAACCTAAAAATATAATTTAACTAGTTTATTGTGCATATTTTATTTCAGTGATTAAATATTCCTTGCCTCTAAGAGTTTTGATAATTCATAAAACATACCTGACATATTTTTCATATTTTCTTATAGTACTATCAATTTATTGTTATAAGTCTTTAACTCTTTTGGCATACTTTTTCTATTCTTTAACATATTATCTTATTCTGCAAATGTTTGAAGATCACTAATCCTTCTGTCACTCCTAGTGTTAAGTTTCTCTCATTAACTCCCATTGTGATACTTTTTTACAGTGGACTTTATCAGTAGTTATCCTGTGAGCTGAGCAATTTTGTGTTTTATTTTACCAAGCACTTGAGGGCTGTCAGTAGTGCAGGATGAATTTTTATGGTTTTCCTTAGTTTGGATGTTTTAGAATTACTGAACACTTCAAACAAAAAGTTTTTAAGGTACAGGGTATGATTATAAATTTTAAGGCTTTCTTTTTTCTATTGGGATCTTATGAAAGACAAACATGTTTCATTTTTCACCCATTTAGACCACTGGAGAGATGATCTTTTCACAGTTTATCCATTTAGTAGTTTAATATTCCTTTAAATTTCTCCATCTTATGTTCAGGCCTCTTGGTTTCAACTGCCTGCATTTTACAAATTAAGGACTTACATCCTGACCCCACAGGACTTAGCCAATGGGGTAATGTGGCAACCACTTCTATCTCTCCACTCCACCCACCCTTGCTTTTCTTTTCATTTCCTTCTGCATTTTCTGCACTTAGTGATTTATTTTTTTCATTCTAATCTCAGGTTGGAATGTGTAAATGTGTTGTCTATAATTTTCATAAATTTCAGTGATTAGAAAGTTTGTAATTTCCCTAGTCCATTACATTTTTGGAATGCAAAGTTAAATGACTTGATACTTAGCTACCTTTATTGAAGAATATAAGTATGCCAAAGGAACAATTGTCTGATGAATAAAAAGTTAAAAATTAAAAACTGTTATTTTGGCAATTTGAGCAATGTAACAGTGATATATCATTGACTCCTTACAGTAGACAGAAGCCTTTAGGCAAACTTGATTATGGAGAAAAAATATATATCAATAGCAGCATATGATATTAGAAATTGTTTATAAGTACAAAGAAAATCTCCATGTAGAATTCTCTTACCACATTATTTAAAAGATGAGATTATAAAACATTTACTTGGCCTTTATTTTGAACAACAAAAAGAGAAAATAATTTTTTTATTTATTTTATTTTTAAAAACATCTTTTTACATTTATTTACTTTTAAGAGACAGAGCATGAACAGAGGAGGGACAGAAAGAGGGGAAGACACAGAATCCGAAGTAGGATCCAGGTTCTGAGCTAGCAGTCAGCACAGGGCCCGATGCGGGGCTCAAACCCACTAACCTTGAGATCATGACCTGAGCCGAAGTCAGACACTCAAGTGACTAAGCCACCCAGGTGCCCCAAAAATAATTTTTAAAGCATATTGCCTTAATAACTTTGGTAAAAATATCTAATTTCCCTAAGCCTACGTATTCTCAACTTTAAGTAAGAATGAGAATCATATATACTTCATAAATATATTGTGAAAATTACATAAAATATTAACCAAGACAGAACAACCTCTAACACATAGTAAATGCAAAAGAAATGCTTGTTATTTGTAGTTGTTGCTATTATTATCTGTTTTGGTTCTGTACAGCTGCATAAGAAACAATCCTATATATACATATGTGATGGTAAATTTTATGTTATTTTGTTGACTGGATCATAGAGTGCTCAGATATTTGTCTAAACATTATTCTTGTATGTGTGTGTGAGGGTGTTTCTCTGGATGAAATTAACATTTGAATTGGCAGATTTAGTAAAGCAATTTGCCCTCCTCAGTGTGGGTGGGCATCATTAAATATGTTGAGGGCCTGCACAGAACAAAAATTTGGAGAAAGAAAGAATTCAGCCTTTCCTGACTGCTTGAGCTAAGATATTTTTTCTTGCCCTCTCTGTTTCTGGCCATCAGACCTGAACTTGAATCTACACCATTGGCTTACCTGATTTTCAAGCCTTTGAAATCAACTGTAATTATGCAACTGGCTTACAACATCCATAATTGCTTGGCCCAGTTCCTTAATAAATTTTACCCTATAGTTATATGTTATTAGTTTCTCTGAAGAACCCTAACAAAACAATACTGAAAGCAGGCACTATTTATTATTATCATGGATTCTCAAAGTAAATAATTTGTATAGGACATTGCAAATATGATTTGTGTCTGCTTCCCTGCATCTGAGTCCTCACTTGGGAAACCTGAACATCTGGGATTGACTCAAGAGGCTAGAGTCTAGAATTATTGAAAGGTTTCTTCAATCATGTGCATGGCATCTGGGATGGGATGACTTAAAGTTTGGGATAGCTGGATTTATCAGTAGATGCACCTGCATACAGTCTTTTGATATGTCTCAAAGCATGGTACCTGGGTTCTGGAAGGGAGTGTACCTAAAGAGAGCTTCTGGAGAGCAAGCCATCCGAGACACCAAGGTAGAAGCTCCTAGAGTTCCTCTGCCCTAGCCTTGAGAATCACTTAGCATTATTTCTGTTGTATCCTATGGTCACCACACCACTGAGATTCATGGGGAAAAGGCATGGATCCCACATTTCAATGAAAGAAGTAACAAAGATTTTTTAAAGATTTTACTTATAGAAGCCTGTTTAATATATGTATTTGTATAATATGTAACACGTTGAACTGAGAATAGATATTTTTCATGCACCATTTATTAAGGGTAGTTATAAGTATACCTTTTTTGAGTATCAGGCATTTGAATGTATGTGTCATTTGGATCCTTTAAGTTTGGATAGGTTTTCTTAGAACTTCTCATACATCATGTTGTTTTTCTTGTAAATTTGAAAATTTGTCAAGATTTTCCAACAGTATCAATGATTAATGATCAACTATTAAGATTAACCATATTGAGGCAAAGTCTTGATAGAGAAAATATCACACACACTGTGCAATATACTACTTTCCTAAACTATCAACTTAAACATAAGTACAATGGTGTCTTTTAAGAGGTGAAAAAGCAGGATGATGTCACCAGGCAAAACCTGTTGAGTTAATTTTATGAATTTAATACAATCTAGGATCTTGCCCTTGTTCTTTTAAAACAAGAAATTATTGTTTCAGTGTTCTAGAACATAGCTTACTTAGGGAGGAACTGTCATTACTAGATGGATAGGTAGATAGGTAGATAGATAGATATATAGATAATAATAAGTAAAAATGAATGCATAAATCTTATTGACAATTTATCTTATCCTCTATAAAATGGACAAAGATATACATCAGCATGTCCAGTACATTATCATTTTGAAGAATTTATAAGATAAGTCAAATGATTTTCAGACAATGGACTTATAAGGATGGAATTTGAACTAAGGGAAATTAGATGATACTAATATCTAGTGATGTCAGGCTATATCTGGGTATATCTATCCTACCATAAATTTTTTCTATCACAAGGACACAGTATGTCTGGACCCCCTTTTCATGGAAAAATGCCAGAGAATCCTGGCAATGATGATCTTCCTGTTTTGGTGTTGACCATCACTGTTTCTTATGGCAAATATTCTGTCTTTGATAGTTTATTGAAACCAAGTTTGATAGTTTATTGAAATTGAACTATGGTCAGCCATCACTCTTTCCTTGGATAAGCAAGAATTTTTCTCTTTCAAGTCTCAGCTATTATGTGTTGATCTAATACTTTAACTCTTCACCTTACAGAAAAGTTATAGTGTTTTCAAGATCTTGTTATTCTCACATGGTACCTCAATTTGTCTAAGTATACCAAACCAGTAGGAACAGATATTTATAGCTTTTATCAATTTATTATAATTTAAAATTTAATATAAAATTATTTAGTAACTTTTAAAAGTACTCTTTTTTGGTTATATTTAGAAAAAAATTTAAATTTTTTAATGTATTAAAAAATAAAATTTTCACTTTTTCCAGAGTACAATCTATAACCCTCTATTGTAATTGCTTTCTAGGTCCCATCAGTTTATTTCATCTACAGTGAATAATAAGCATAAAATGTATTTTTGTCAGAAGAAATTTTATTTCTTTTTCTGCTCTCCACTTTAAACATCTTTTTTATTAGGGAAATATCTATAGCTCATGATAACTTCCTGGGACATATTGTCAAACTTCATCTTGACTGTTTTCCTATTTTAGCTATTAATGCTAGCTATTTCTAATCTTTGTAGAAATATATATATATATATATATATTACATTTACTGAGCTCTTAAATTGAGCCAGGCATCATCCAAGTGTGAAATATAGATAGAAAATTGGCAAGACATATACTAACAAAAATGTGATGATATAATTTACATTTTAAAATATTATTTAATGGATCTAACAAATGTTACTCAAGCGCTCATTATTTTTGTTGGTCAGTGGACTGGATGCTTATGTTGTGCAAGAAGTTTTCTAGTTTATTTAAGTAGCATAAAATTCTCTTCAGTTTAATTATGATGCATTTCTTTATATTGCAATAGATATGGTTCTTTGAAAATGAGCAAAGTAATATAGCTCATTTTCAGAATATTTTTAATTGCTTCCTCATGACTTAATGGTTCTATGCCATTTTAATGGAACATTACATCGTTTCAGTCTCTATGAAGCACTTAAAGTTATTCAACCCAGAGATTTGCAAACTGCTCTTGAGAACCATAGAGATTCAAGATCAACTTTGGAGAAGGAGACTAGGAAGTAAAAAGATCGAGGAATTGTTGACTGCGATCATCTTTGCCTTAAACAGAGCACCTCTACGGTATGTGTTGAGCATATAGATTTCCTTTTTGTACTTCATTTATAGAGGGATTTCAATTTAGTGGTAATGCCCCTAACACCAATGATAACAGATCCTAATCCCTGGAACCTGTAAATGTTACCTTATTTGGAAAAAGGTTCTTTGCAGATGTGATTAAGTTAAGGATCTTGAGATGGGGAGATTATCCTAGAGTATTCAAGTCAACACAAAAGGTATCACTTGATTCTTTCAAAGAGGGAGGTTTGACTCACAGAGAAGGTGACATGAAGATAGAGCAGAAAGAATTATGCAGATACTACTCTTGAAGCTTGGAATGATACAGTCCTTAGTCCAGGAATACAGTCAGCCACCAGAAGCTGGAAAAGACAAGGAATGGATGCTCCCTTGGAGCTTCTAGAGGGAGCATAGCCTTGCCAACACCTTGATTGTGGCCCAGTGTTAATGATTTAGGAATTCTGGCCTCCAGAATTATAGAATTTTAGGAGAATAAATCTCTGTTCTTTTAAGCTACCAAGTCTTTGGTAATTTGTTACCATCCCCAGCAAACTAATGTAGCACCAGTGAAAACCACTAGTCTAGTCCAGACCCACTCAATCTTCAGTTTTGAAAATTCAAGTCTAGAAGAATTAAAGAGACTCCATCAGGGTCACAGAATCAACTAATCAGTATTAAAACTGCAGGGTGGTCTAGGTTGTAAGTCTTTGGAGTTGTAGTCCAATCTTCACATTATGCTCACTGCATTGTAAGAATTATTAGCTCTGTTATTAATGTGAGTAAAGCTGTACTGAAAAGATAAAAGGGGCCCTTTCCGCAAAACAATTAAAATTTTGACTATTTCTGCTTAAAAGGAAATTATTCTCTTTCTCACTTTTTTCTTTAAATCTTTAACTTCCCCCCCTCTGATATTCAGATATGTATTGAAATAAAAATGTAAAGTAAGTAGGCACTGGTGATTCAAATGTAAAGAAGCTAAGTTGTAGGGTGATGGGCAGTTCACCTTTAAATAACAATGTGGTTTACTGTAGAGCTGAGCTATGGGGGTTGCTACTGGAAACATTAATGCTACTGAGAGCTAACAAATAGCCCAGGTCTGATGGGACTCAGAATTGTGTTAGTATGTATATGTGTGAAAGAAAGGGTACATGCATAAAAGAGAGAGTATGTAACGTACAGAATGGTGATCATAGTAACACCGTATTGCATATCTGAAAGTTGTTAAGAGAGCATATCTTAAAAGTCCTCATCACACACACACATACACAAAAGAAATAAAAAAGAAAAGAAAAAATTCTCTAACCATGTGAGGTGATGGGTGTTAACTGGGCTGACTGAAGTGTTCATTTTGCAGTATTATACAAACACTGAATCATTGTTTTGTACACCTGAAACGCACATAGTGTTATATGTCGATTATGCCTCAAGAAGAGAAACAGAGACAGAGGGAGAGACAGAGAGATTCCTAACCAATTCTAGAAGTTCAAGGAAAGTTTCTTGGAGTAATGGTTACAAAGCTGACACTGGAAAGATGAAGCAGAGCAATGGGACAATGAGGAAAGTGGCATGTTCATGGAACTTTAAGCAGCTAGAGGCGGAACTGAATAGCAGGCTATCAGTACTGAAGCAGAGTTGGGCTGCTTGTATAGAGACAGCAGAAGATAGCAGGGGTTTCTTTTTGGTAAGCCAATTAAACTAGTCACAGGCTTTTCAAAAGATATTTGTTGCCGATTTGGGTTGCAGGACAATAGTAGCCTGAGCAAAGAAAAAGGATCCTTTTTGATTTAAACATCAAGAAGTTATGAAGTGAAAAATAGCAAGTGTAACTTAGCTTTTCAATTAGATGACAACTACAAGTGAAAAAATAGTCTTTACGGGTGAGAAATTACTGTGCTTATATGGCTCTTTTTTTAAACACAGTCCTATACAGAAATGGAAATATAGGTGTAGCATCTTCAAATACCACTTCATTCACAAAGTTGCTGAATTTATGGAATACCCTATGTTTGTACTCTATAGAATACATTATGTATTGAAAAGGCAGCAATCCAACTTTTACTGGTTTACCTGAAACCGAATCTTGAACAAAAACTGCAGTATATCTCTTGTCCATCACACTAATATTCATTTCACTTCACTGAACCAAAGCAACTCAGTAAGTATCTATCACTTTTGTCAGTATTCTTGGTGATTCTGTATTTTTAGTGAAAATGAAGCTGAAAGGGAATGATGAACTGTTGAAGAAGTTAAGTGAGATGACTAAGCAAAGGCACCTATTGTTGCATTAGAGGTCAAAAGTAAGTATCCAGTTTTATAATCTTTAAGTGTGTTTTGGAGTAGCCACTTCTGCATGAGTGAGCTCCACTGCTTTTGTTCTCATTTTCAAAGGGATCTGTCATCTTATTCATTCATTATTAACATATCATTTTGGAGGATGCCACCATTTCATGCCTCCACTGAACTCTGTTTATATTTACAAGTAGCATTCTCCTTTTGAGCTTTTAAAATTTTACCACAACGTGTTATGAAATAAATTTATTTTCAATGATTAAAATTTGAGATTGTTGCAAAAATGTAAAATCTGCCCCTTGGGTAAATTTCTGACCATCCACATAGACCTTTATAACTAAAGGCCCAGTTATGGGATGAGGTGGCCTCATGAGGGAACATATTGTGAGTAAAGTTTCAGGGATTCCTAAAATTAGTGGCCCAAGACGAGAGTGTAAATGTAAAGCTATCTGAGGACTAGGTAGAGATGGAGGAATAGCAGAACAGTGTCACATCATCTGTGCAAAGAGAAGATTTTTTCAAAAGAAAGGAGCATCCAACAGTATGGACTACTGGTGGGGAATCAAGCAAGTAAGGCGTGCAAAGTACTACCAGTTTCCAAACATGGATGATGGAGATGAGGGACCAAGAGCAAGAGGATCAAAGAAAGTATTCTGAAGATTTTAAAGCCTCTTTATGGCAAAAGAATGATGCCTATTAATATGGAACATTGTCAAAGAATGCACCTAGGCAATATAGTAGAGAACGTGTACAAAATCTCTAAACACTATTTTACAAAAATTTTCAAGCAACTTGTTTGTGTGTGAGAGACAGAGAGCCATAACTGAAAGAGTGGGTTCCAAGAAATAAATTTTTTAAAATATTACTTAATGATGATGGCAAGACTCCTGGGGGAGGAGGTTTGCAGAACAAGAATAAAGGAGTAGTTGGTGTTATAAGAGGCCTGAGAAGAAATGAGAGGTCATTCCACAGCACCCACAGAAATTAACCTATTATACTGTAACTGTTCCTCTCTTATACTAGCAGGGAGGGAGAAAAAGAAAGAAAAGGATATTGGTAATTTTGATAGTATTGAAGGGAAAATGTGTGATAAGTTTTTTAAATTCTTTTCTAAAACTTTTATTTATTTTTGAGGGAAAGAGGGAGGGAGAAAGACAGAGACAGAGAATCCCAAAGGCTCCATGTTGTCAGTGCAGAGCCCGATGCAGGGCTCAATGCCAGGAACAGTGAGATCATGATCTGAGTTGAAGTCAAGAGTTGGACCCTTAACTGACTGAGCCCACCATCTTTTAAAATAAGAAATAAATCATTTTTAGAGCCTAATGGAACTTGTTGATTATTGGTGAATGGTTGAACCACTCTGCTTATGTTGTAATTATACCCAACAATCCTCAGCTGCTTGGGAGTGGGTCTTCTTAGAGTAAGGATTTGACTCCATTTGGAGCTGTCATTTTTGACCCGGCAAGTGTCAAGAAAAATATGAAGAGTTCAGGTAATGTGGGACTATGTCCAGAGTGTTCTTGAAAGGGCGCTCTTAGGAGCCTAATCCACATGTGGTTAGAATTGAAGAAAAGGTTTGTCTCCTGAGAATTATGCTGAAGTAATGGTGTCAGTGACTGAAAATCTCCACAAAGGTGAGTGAAGCTACAGGGGCAGCACTGCAGAAGCAATCTGGAAGGAATGTGGTTCTAATCAGAGATGGTGGTTCTTGACTCAGTGAAATGTATAGATTCAGCAATTTGGGTGACAACAATATTCAAGATGTGGTAGTTGGTGTGCATTGTGGAGATGTGAATACTGATAAAGGAATTTGTAATAATCATAATATAATAGAAATAATAGTAGCTTGTGTTTATTAGGGGTCTATTATGACCCACATGATATTTCTTCTACTCTTGATTTTTCTCTCAACAATCCTAAAATGAGTTACTGTATTATCCCTATTTCACAGGTGAGAAGGTTAAGGTACTGAGGGTTTAGTACTTGTTTTGGGATTGGAGCTGTCTGCTTCAGAAAACAGGCAGACAGCCTGCACAGTCAACGCTTTTGCTCCTAACCTATATCACTTCTTTAACATGGCTGGTATACAGGGAGTCTTACGTGGATCCTAAAATGATCCAAGACATTGGTATTTGTGGTAGAATAAAAGACTGTAGTCAAAGTGTTAAACACTTCGGTGAATCAGGGATAGTCGCCCAAATTCAGATGACAATCAGCACGGGAGGAAGAGGTCCACTGAACTACATGGAATGAACTATAATTCGTTGTTAAACAAAAGGAATAATATGGAAGGCCTAGGAGAGACTCTGTGTGTGTAAGAGGGATACATTCTCAATGCTTGGACTTATGATGATGAGGATAAAAATATATACATAGGAAATATTTGAGAAAGTTCCAGAAAATAAAATAACATTTTCAAGGAAGATCTCCTTCTCATTTAAAGCAAAAAGTTTGAAAAAACAAAATAAGGTTGAAGACACAGGGGATGTGTTTTTAAGAAGAGATAGATTCAGAAAACTCTATGGATGAGTTTGGGAGAGAAGTGAAGAAAATGGCTTGGGTAAAATACAGAAAGCATAATGCATGAAGAGAAAGGATAGTGTGCAAGAAGATTAAAGGCTAAGGTTGGTTATACTTTATGGTTTGACCAATGAAAACAGGTTCTGACAATCCCTTTGAAGAGGGTGGATATTCGTTTTAAAAGAAAAAAGACTTGGCTTGCATCGATGGGCTGATGGCAGTCTCAGAAATTACAGACCTCAGACTATCTATTTGTAGAAATGGCCTGGAGTACTTTGCTGATAAAAAATTATAGGGCTTTACCCTAACTCAGCAGGAAGAAGCAGCTTGCCTGGAAGATAGCTCTATCAGGAATATGAGAAGTGCTGTAGAGAACCCCATAGGTGTGCTTGCTAACCCAGATTCATTATTTTTCTAGCAATCGCACTTTCCATAGAACCATTTTTGTGATGAAATATTTAACAAAGAATCTACTTATCACATGCTTTCCTAAAGAAATGTCTCCTAATAAATTATTTCTTCAAGTTATTGAGTTTAAAATAACATACAATAAATTGGGTCAGACCAGAATAAATATCATACTCAAAATGTTTTGTGAAGTGGGAAGCTGTGGTAGCTCTAGTCAGTTAAGCATCTGATTCTTGATTTCAGCTTAGGTCACGACCTCACAGAGTTCTAGAGATCAAACCCTGTGTCAGACTCTCTGCTGACAGCACAGAGCCTGCTTGGGATTCTCTCTCCCTCTCCCGTTTCTGCACCCTCCCTCAAAAATAGATAATAAATAAATAAAATGTTAGGTGAGCAATATTAGAAGGAAAGGCTATTGACTGAGATGATAATAGGCTCAATGGAATCAATAAGAGACATAAAGCACCCAAAGAGTTATACCAGCAGAAATATTAATGCTTCTAGGCTTGAAGGGTCAAGATAAAGAAGTATTATCAGAACCCAGCGAATGAGACTGCATGAATCTAGGTGTGGCAAGAGAAAGAATGACAGAATGGCTGATCATAATAGAAACCCAACAGGAAGTAAACTAAAAAAAGGCTTTGGGCTTTTTCTACCATGATCTTCCAACCTCCTGCTATTGCCCTGCTTTAGAAACTAGAAAACAGGGGACCCTATAAATGTCAGACCCCTGGAATATCAAAAAACAGAGAATGGTCTGGAAGGGTTGCCATAAAACGCTTCCCAAGAAAATGTTGTCATGGCTACCAAATATGGTCGTGCCTCTTGTGCACTGCACCCCCCCCAGTAGGCATCACTCCCATAGATGTCAGTATTGAGTATGATTTATATAGCTATTCATTTAGTGTTGCTGTCAAGGCTGCCATTTATCAATTTTTGAATGTATAACTGGATTGTGGCTTGTTTTTTTCTTATAGCAGTTAAACAAATCAAAGAGGTAGAGGGAGGAAAAATAATTTCCTTCTATCCTTCTGAGTTCTTACCTAATATTTTTGTAATAAAAGAGAAAAACAAAGATAAATTTACTAACATGTGTACCTTATGTATACTTGGGAGATAACCTGGGACAAATGGGTAACCCCTTGAGGTGGGTTAGAAGTTAGACTTAAATACCATCTTAATAGGGAGCCATCTTAATAGGGAATGGGGAAAGGAGATGTAGGCCTCTGAATGATAAAATCCTTAAATGATTTTCAGGAAAGATAAATGGGCCCTTAGAAGAATAGAAAAGAGATATGATAATTTGTGACAAAGTTTGTCTGGCTATAGTGTCAACTTCTAATTTCCTATTCTGTGATAAGAGTCCATCTTTCCTGGCTGATAAAACTCCCAGGGAGGAGATCTAGGACAACTGAGTTTTCCTTTTGGAGTATCTGTCTTTAAACAGATAGGGGAAGTTCAGAGAAAGACTCTTTCTGCATCTACTGTTTTTCAAGTGCCCAAAACTCAAAATAATATAACTAAAGCAGCATATTTTGGGATGGCATATCCTGAACCTCTATAATCTTATTTGGTGGTGGCATATTCCCTTCAGAGCAATCCAGCCTGTCATAATGTGGAGTAACAGTGTCTGTCACAGACTGAGACTTAATGGGCAATTCAGGTCCATTCATTGGGATGCAGCTGTTCTACCCGATAATCTTACACAGGTGCCTATTTCTCTCCTGTTGTTTGTTTATGTATTAGTAACACATGATTTCTCATATCCCGTAACTGGAACCCTTATCACATTAACAAATATTTTATTTCCTAGTAATGATATGTGAAATAGAGTCAAAAAATTCTCAATGTAGTTCTAGCCTTGAGAAGTTTAAAGAAAGACATTAGAGCGTACTGAATAACAGATGAAGCTTGTGAAATGCATTGATATCTTCATCACTGCTACTATACTAGTCTGCTGCAAATGAATTCCAGGCATTTCTAATAAAATCATATCATAAATAATGTGACACATTTTTCTTTAGTAACTCAATTAGAATTAGAAACAGAAAAACTAATGAATAAAGTGGTGACAACAACTGATTCAAATACGGAAACATAACTTGAATGCATAGAAATGAAATAAACTTTAAAAATTAAATTTAATGTTTATAAGCACTCATAGTACAGATGACCTTTGAACAACACAAGTTTGAACTGTGGGGGTTCACTTATATGAATATTTTTTAAATAAGTACAGTACAGCACTGTTAATGTAGTTTGTCTTCCTTAAGATTTTCTTAATAACAGTTTCCTTTCTCTAGCTTACTTCGTAATACATATAATATGCCAAACATGCATTAATCTATTGTTTATGTTATTGTAAAACTGAGAAAAGATGCTTGTATCTAGTCTTCCATGTCTTATTCAACCATATCATGTTGCTTAAAAAATAGGAGTGCTAAGAGCAGATTACATTTTACCACCTATTTACCTTAATAACCGTAGAAAGAAACCTTGTTAGGGGATGGAACACATTTCATTATCCAAGTTTATGGCAAAAAGAACTCTGACTTGGGTTATAGAGAAGCGTCAGGGTCAGAAAGGAAAAGCTAATCTGCATAGTGTGGAGAATCGTTGTGAAAGCTCTTTGTTCACTCAACTACATTGCACATTATGTAAATATGTGCTAAAGCACTTAAACACTGTTTGAACTACCTAATGCAATATTTTAAACTTTTACCTAATAAGAAAATTGCAGAATATGATTTTTCATTAATTGTCATATTACAGAATATGATTTGACATACTGTCTTCAAATAAAGGATATCTGTGACATGAATGCACAGAAACTGTAAGGATAGAGAAGTGAGGGGAAATTTTAATGTATTCATATTTCCAGTCTATTTCCTAACCAGAATTTCAATTCAAAGACAGGTTTTTGCTCAAACTTCTGAAATAATGCAATTGTGTTATACTGTCATTCCAAATTCTACCACATGTCACTTATGTCTTAAAGTTCAATTAAAATGACAAGTATGACACACATCAGTAGTTTTGGAATAAAAATGAAAAGTGAAGGAAGTTCTAAATGAGATTTAATTATGATATTATGGTAGAAATTATTCTAGAAAGGACGGAAATGCAATAGAAAGCAAGATTTCCTATTTTGGAATTTTAGTTAACCAACAAAAGCTATAGCAGAGTTTGATTAAGTCTGTGTGTTGTTCTTGACCTCATTAATGGAGTCAGCTGATGGATTTCTAGATCAATTTGTATGCAAATATAACAGAAATAGGAATGTAGTTTCATAACTAATCTTCCCACTTGTACTGATACTTCTTCCTTTTTTCCCATCTTCTTTTATGCAATAAGTGATGTTTATTGGTGCACTCCTAACTGCATTTTGATAAATGACGTTATCAGTTATATGTTAAAGAAAAGGAAGAGGTAATTCTAGACATTTGTTTCATATGAGAGTGTGTGATATTTAATACAGCCTCAGACTTTTTGAAGACTTTTCCAGCTATGATTTTCTTTACTCCTAAATTATTCTAATACATTCTAATATACTGGGAAGTGACTACTCAATAAGTACAAAACACAGCACAGTTAAAACCCATCCACCTTTTGAAGTAAAAGGGGAATCCAGTTTCAACAAGCAAAATGGGCCAAATAGAGACATGTATTGCTGGTATTGAAAAGTTTATAATTATATATTATGTATTTATATATTGTATATTTATAATAATATATTGTATATTTATTTTTAGGATAATAGATGCAGTATCAATCTGATTTCTCAGTAAACATTATCTTTATGGTTCACACATGTTTGATTAGAAGTGTTTATTCAATTAAAGTCAGTCAAAGAATAGTCCCTTGTGATGTATCTACATATGATATATCTTGTGATGTATCTACATATTATATATTTTTACTAGGCATTATTAGAAGTGTTTGGAGAAAGTAGTTTGTGTATGTATGTATGTATGTATGTATCTATCTATCTATCTATCTATATACATACACACACATACAAGATTGGTGAGGTATATAAACCTAAAAGGGGAAATTTAAGAAGCTTAAAAAAGGAACAATTCTCTAAGTCTTATGACTGTGTATGTCCAAGTATGTGAAAGCAAATTGAGAGTTAACTGTAATTGAAGACCTCCTCTAGGACACTAAAGAGTGAATCACTGACTAGCATGGATGTATTAATGAAATGAACAAGCCTTTATAAAAAGGCCCTTGTATTTCATGTTCCATATCAGTCAGATGGACCCAGAATATGTGATTTTTCCTCTTTCTCTTATGATCCTATTAAAAAGGATAGCAACAATGAATACTGTGAGGGTGAACATGAACAGAGATACTGCTACCACAGCCTTAAAATGCTAAATCCTCACTTGTCATGGCAAATGCCAATAGATAATATTCACAGTTAATGAGTTAATTTATAATGCCGTAATCATATGACTTAGAGTTGTTCAATAAGTTACTAAATAACAGGAACAGATAACTGTTAAAAAAAAAAAACACGTTGTGGTTATGGGGCCAGGAGCAGTGAGGCAAAGGGACTGTTGTTTCTTTCCCTAAAAGTCCTGTGAACCACTGGATTCACAAGCTGTTGGGGTACGTGTGTGTGTGTCATTTTGAGAAAACATAACTCTACTAAGGGGAAAATAACACTTTTAATATGCATTATATTATATGCTTAGGGATGCCTGAGTGGTTCAGCTGGCTAAGCATCTAACCTTTGATTTCAGCTCAGGTCTTCATCTCCCAGTTCATGAGATCCAGGCCTGCACAGGGTTTTATGCTGATGTCTTGGAGCCTGCCTGAGATTCTCGCCATGCCCCTCCCCGTCTTGTACTCTGTTTGTCCCCAAATAAATAAACAAACTGAAGAAAAATAAAAGAAAGTAACGACAACTGTTAGAAGAACTCAAGGCCGACAGAACACTTTATGACAAGATGTCTTTGTTAAATGCTCTGAATTTTTATTAATGGCTTCATTGAGATACAGTTTACTTATCCTAAATGTTTAGTTCAATGATTTTAGTACATTAACAGAGTTGTCTAAACACTACCAAAATCTATTTTTAAGCATTTTGAATGGTCCCAATCACTTTCTACCCATTTACAGTCACTCTTGTTCCCATGCTTTCTGTCTCTGTAGGTTTTATGTTCATCCTTTATGAATAATTTGTGATTAGATACTATGTTTTCAATTAACTGGAAGTTTGGATTTTGTTGTTCAGTTAAAGTTTTATGCAAAATTTAAAAATCCTTTATTTAACATTTATTAATTTTTGAGAGACAGAGAGAGAGCATGAGTAGGGGAGGGGCAGGGAGAGGGTCAGAATTTGAAGTACCTCCAGGCTCTGAGCTGCCAGCACAGAGCCCGACGTGGGGCTTGAATTCATAACCTGTGAGATCATGACCTGAACTGAAGTTGAATGCTTAACTGACTGAGCCACCTAGGTGCCCCCAAATTAAATAATTCTTAATGCTTAATTTTGCTTAGTAGTTTTTCATGAATCCATGACTACTTTCAAAGGTCACAAATAAATTGCCTGACGGGCTGTTTTTACTGTTTTCTTTCTTATCCATATCAATTTAATACATACTTGATCAAAATTTGTTAATGAGCACTTAATTGTTATCATAATTGTATAAATTAACCAGGTCAGATGCATAAATTAATGGCAGAGTCTGGGGGAAAAATGTTTTCCTATCAAACTTCCCTCACCATAGAAACTCAGAATCAGGATTAGATCTGTACGTGTTTGAAATTGGCTAAAAGAGTTATCTGAATACAAATTCTGCAATTTGCATGTGTACATTGGGCTACATTTAGATATATATGAGTTTTCCCTGAACTGAAGAGTTAACTTAATTGTGCTTAAACTTTTATTAAACAGTGATGTGACTTTTCAAGTATACTGCTAACAATTTCTGCAAATTATTAGCTAAAACCATTAGTTTATAATTTATTCAAATCCCATGTGAATAGTTTGGATTAAGAACAAAACACTATCATTTTGTAGACGAATATGAAATAATATAGAAATATTTCTTTTGAAAATTATGCATTAGTTAGATGATGGCTTTGGCAGAATGAGTCCATTAGCTTAGTATCTTTCACCCCACAGCATGAATAAGAGGAAAGGTTTGTCATTCTCAGAGCTGAAATCTTGTCAGCCTTGCTGCAGATTTATGAGGCAATGTTCTAATCCCTCATGATTATCTGTCCTGTTGTTCTCCATTACTGCTTCCTCAAGGAGGTTGTTTTTTTGTGTCTTCTCATGTCATGCTCAGCTGAAGTATAATTGACTGGAAGACCACCTACACTTATGGTGCATTCACACACAAATGAATGGATGCTAGAAAAGTTGTACATCCATTAAGTGGAGCATTAGTTTTGATGTTATTCATTTATCTATCAAATATACTTAGACATATGGGTTCTCTGAAGACTTGTTTACTGAGAAATGGCACTTTGCTCTTAGATAGGGGAAATGAAAGTTATTGCTGCTGTCAATGAATTTAAAGGCTTTTATGCAAAAATCTGAAAAATGAGAACACATGTCATTCTTCCATTTTCTGTTTTGTGGGGCTTTAAAGGGAAGTCTTTCAGTAGACTATTTTTATATTATGATCAGAGTGAAAACACACACACACACACACACATGCTTATTTAATCTTTCAAGAGAAACATTCAGAAATCCAAGTCATTGGTGGCTTATATAGTTCTAGTGCGATGTAGTCCTTTTTACTAAAATAAGTAGATGGAAAATTGTCAATTTTAATATGAATAAAAATGGTCTATATTTGATGTCATGTAGCATAAGAAGATAGGAAGCTAGGAAGGTAAGTCAATGGTCATGAGCATGATCAATTTTGTGAAGAAGGACAGGAAGTTTTGTAAAAATACAGTGGGAACATTGATACTGGTCTGAGGAATCTTGAAAGCTCTTTGAAGAACTGGCAGATTGGCCTACCTCTGAATGCTGAGGAAGAGAAGTGAAAAGAAGAATGTTTGATTTTAGAGATAACAGGTGTGAATAATTTGAGATTGAAAAGAACAAAGTAGATTTGAAGAAAGAGTCCAGTATTGCTGGAGCATAAAGAACTAGAAAATGTGGACTGGGCTGGGTGATATGGGGCCTTGCAGGCTCTGATAATAGTGTAAGACTTTAGTCTAAAGAAAAATTTAACCACTGAAGAATTTTAAGTTGAAGGGTAACAAATTTGTGATTTCCTTAAAAGGACCATTTTGACTGACTTTTGGAGAAAAAAAATGGAGTAAGGGAGATGAGCTCATGGCTATTGCAATACTCCAGACTAAGGAGAGCTGGTTGGTACTGGTTAGTTGGGAGATCAAAGAGGAATGGAAAAAAATTGGAAGATATTCAGGGGAGGGGTAGAGAAACCACAGGTAGTGTTAATGTTTTCATATCCATATCTCATTAAACTCTTAAATTATTGTAAGATAGTCATCATCATATTATTTTTGAGTCTTCAAAAATGAAAGCTTAAAGAAAGCTAAAAAGTTGAAGCTCAGAGTATCAGATATGTGAAAGAGTTTAGACTAAACCTGATCTGTATGATTTAAAAATCAATCATTTGCCAAGCAATAGTCAACTTTTAAAATATAATCATTAAGGGCATCTGGGTGGCTTAGTCATTTACGTGTCTGACTCTTGGTTTTTGCTCAGGTCATGATCTCATGGTTTAGTGGGTTCGAGCTCCTCATTGGGCTCTGTGCTGATGGTGTGGAGGCTTCTTAGGATTATCTGTCTCCCCCTCTCTCTCTCCCTTCTCCACTTGTGCTGTCTGTCTCTCTACAAAATAAATTAAAAACCCTTAAAAAATAAAATATGACCTTTCAGATACACTCATTTTTACACTTTTGTCACTAGAAGTTACTGCTAGTAGTGACACCATATTGAACTCATGTTGCCTAATTTAAGTAACAATGAGTGACTTCATTGTTTTCTAGTTTCTTTTCAAAATATCACTGATATCTTGAAATTTATGATAGAAATGTTTCTCTACTTCATCTATATCTAGTCTATGATCATACTGTTTTCTTAACATTTATAATCTTTTTTAAATTTTCTAATTAAGAATAAACCTATAGAATATCTATTTCAGCACTGATCAGATATTTTGACATGCATTATTTTAAAAGGTGCTCCATTCTCAGTGTGGTTTTGATTTGTGTTTCACTGATGATGAGTGATGTTGAGCATCATTTCAGGTGCGTGTAGGCCATCTGGATGTCCTCTTTGGAGAAGTGTCTGTTCATGTCTTCTGCCCATTTCTTCACTGGGTTATTTGTTTTGTGGGTGTGAAGTTTGGTGAGTTCCTTGTAGATTTTAGATACTAGCCCTTTATCTGATATGTCATTTGCAACTATCTTTTCCCATTCTGTTGGGTGCCTATTCGTTTTCTTGATTGTTTCCTTTGCAGTGCAGAAGCTTTTTATCTTGATGAAGTCCCAAGAGTTCAGTTTTGCTTTCATTTCCCTACCTTTGGGGATGTGTCGAGTAGGAGATTGCTGTGGTGGAGGTCTAGGAGGTTTTTTCCTACTTTCTCCTCGAGGGTTTTGATGGTTTCCTGTCTCACATTCAGGTCCTTCAGCCATTTTGATCTTATTTTTGTGTATGGTGTAAGAGACTGGTCTAGTTTCATTCTTCTACATGCTGCTGTCCAGTTTTCCCAGCACCAT
>NC_043700.1:117729790-117741806 GCF_006229205.1 Suricata suricatta
GGGAGCAAAGTGGTTTTTCCTAGGGAGGAGAGACAGAAAGAGAGAAGGTACTATATAGAAAAAATGGCTTATCCTGAATAGCTTTGTCAGAAATCAGCACAACTATTAAGCATGTGATGTTAAGTGACCACCTTCCCTTATTAGCGTCCCATATTTTCTAAAGATGTTGACTCCCATTTAAGTGTTCATCCATCTATATATTTTGAATAGAAGTGTTTTTTTAAATCATATATCAGTTTTCAAATATTTTCCCTTAGTCTGTGGTTTGTATTTTCATTCTTGTAAGAGTGTCTTTCACAGAGAAAATCTTTTAAACATTTTCATAAAGTCAGATTTACCACTTTTTTCTTTTCATGGTCTTTGTGTACCATCACTTTCTCTTCTCTTTCTGGTACCCCAGCTGTATTTGTGTTATCTCATTTGCTATTGTTTCAAAACTTGTTGTGTTCTATCACTTTGTTCTGTCATCTTTCACTCCATGCTTTATTTGGAATCGTTTCTGTTAGTAGTTCTTGAGATTTGCTGTTTTTTCTTCTTTCACTAAAACTTGAAGCAAACTCTCCACGGAATTCCATAAATCTCTCTAGTCTTTAGTCCCGCAAACCCTAGCCACTTTGAGTTCCCCAAACCCTTTACTTCATCTCCTCCAATAATCCAGATTACCAGACTCTGAACTGTGCCTCTCTGCACTGTGGCTTCACTCTGTAATCTGAAGTAATTCTAGTAGTCGCCTTGTTTACTTATCTTTTCTCATACATTACTTTACTGGGTTATCTCTAGCCCAGTGGCTGACAATTCATTTCACGTATCCTATCCGCTTTCCTAACTGTTTAAGGGAGGAGAGTAAAATCCTATTCCTAATACTACATATGTGGAAGTGGAATTCCTAGTAACTTTTTTAATGTTTATTTATTTTTGAGAGAGAAAAAGACAGAGACAGAACACAAGCAGCAGTGGTTGCGAGGGAGTTAGAGAGAGAGGGACACACAGAATCTGAAGCAGACTCCAGGATCTTAGCTTTCAGTCCAGAGCCCGACGCAGGGCTCAAACTCATGGACCAGGAGATCATGACCTGAGCTGAAGTCAGACACTTAACCGACTGAGCCATGCAGGTGCTCCTTAGTAACTTTTTTTTAATGTGTTGAGATATTCTACTAGTTCTCTTCCTTTTCTCACAAACCGATCACACTATTTCTTTGATATTCAAATTATGTGAAAGTTTTCAGATAGATATAGGCAAAGCACCACTAATTTATTTATTTTTATGTTTGTTTTTATAAATGCCAGTCATTTATTTTTCTGTTTTATTTTCATATGTTAGTCATTTTTATTTTTACTAATAGTTTATTGTTGTTTTATTTATAATTTTAACTATATATATTCCGTTTATCAGTTAATATAAATTTCTTTTATCAGATTTTCATTTATTTGTTCATTATTTTGTCATAAATTTAACTGGATGTTACTAATGTTTTGTTATATAATTACTAATATTTTTGACAAAATTTAATAATTTGGAAAAATGTAAACACACTATTTTGTGGACTTAATTTACAGCTCTATCCTTTTGGTTTTCTTATGACTAATGTATGTGTGAAAATATAATTATTGCTTATATCTCTAATTACATCTAAAGTGCTGCGTGGTAGCAAATTTCAAGTGCTAATAAGTCGGTGTGACAGAAGGACTTGTCAGAATCAAAATAAAAATTATTCTTAGATTCAGTTTGAGATACAGACTCAGTATGAGGTGTAATTATTATCCCATGTAATTTGGAACATAGAAATAATAAAATGAAGAGAATAGTTTAAGCATATTTATATATAAATGTTTTGAATTTCCACAATGTAGAATATTGAACATTTGAGAAAAGTTATCTCAAAGATAAGAACTCTTTTCAGATGAGATGTAATTCTCTATATTCTCCTATCATGTCAATTATCTACTCTTTGTATTGTTCTTAGGTAGTACAGGTAAGGACAAACAATTGTGGTGAATAGAAAGAATAAATTATGTATATAGTGACCTACTTCATCAACATTTATATTTTAGCAGTTTATATGTAAATCTTAATGAATGCCTTTGTTGTCATACAAAAATATATACATTTTATTTCAAAAATTTATAAGAAAGCACAGAATATAACATTAATGTACTGCTACTGTGAATTTATGGCAGGTGAAATATTCATTTGAATTGCATATTTTTATTATATTCACTAATTATGGTGTTTGGTTTTACGTGTCAATCCATTTAGGCTATAGTACCAGTTATTTAACCAACACTAACCTAGGTGATGATGTGAATAACCACCAATTTTTAGATGTAATTAATGTCTACAATCAATTGACTTTAACTAAAAAAAAATTATCCATTATAAAATGGGTAGTTCTCAGTAAGTCAGTTAAAGACCATAAGAATAATAACTAAAGCTTCCTGGGAGAAAAGGAAATTCTAATGTAAAATTACTCAAGACAAGCATCAATTTTTGACCGAATTTCCAGCCTGTCAACCTACTACAACGTTCTGACTTGGAGCATCCAATCATATGAACCAATTCCTTTAAATAAATCCATCTCTCTTTCTCTCTCTCTTCCTCTCTCTCCCTCCTGCCCTTCCTGCTTTTCTCTTTTTCTCTCCTCCATTTTCCCCTCCCTTTCCTTTCTATTGGTTTAATTTCTCTGTAGAACTCTAGCTAATACAGTGGGTATTAGTAGAATAGGAAACAAGGGCACCTGAGTGGCTCTGTGGTTTAAGTGCCAGACTCTAGATTTGGCTCAGGTCATGGTCTCACAGTTATGATGTCACCATTGTGAAATCAAACCCAACCTGGGCTCCACGGTGGGCATAGAGCTTGCTTTAGATTCTCTCCTTTCCTCTCCCTCTTCACTCTCTCCCAGGCACCCTCTTTCGATCTCTCAAAAAAAAAAAAATAAGGCTCCTGGGTGGCTCAGTCCATTAAGTGTCCAACTTTGGCTCAGGTCATGATCTCACGGCTCCTGAGTTTGAGCTGTGCTGACAGCTCAGAGGCTGGAGCCTGCTTCAAATTCTATGTCTCCCTCTCTCTCTGTACCTTTCCTGCTCACGCTCTGTCTGTTTCTCTCAAAAATAAATAAATGTTAAAAAAATAAAAAAGAAGAAAAATAGGAATTAAAAAAGACTAATGGATCAAAATTATTGTCTGTTCCCAAAAAATATAGATTATTTGTCAGATTTCCACAATAACATAGGCATAGACATTTTTTAAAATACAAAGGATTTATGAAAGCCCTATATATTATTTATACATATAAGTTCACATTTTCAAATGATTTTTAGACTTTTTCACAACAATATAAGAGGTGGAGGTATTTGTTATGAACACTGTAAAAGTAAATAGTTTTCCTATGCCTCCCTAATGTAGAAATAAGAAGAGAGAACAAGACATAAGAGAAATGATCAAGCTTATGTGTCCAGATTTCTAATACTAGAATTAATTTTAGCATTAATGTGTGATGAGCCATTAAGATGAGAGAAAAGTCCAAGTCCCTACATCCTTAGTGTATAACTATCAGAGAAGGTTTTTGAGGCATGGTGGGCTCACATGAAAACAAGAAGGTGAAGGAGCAGTGGTTTTTAAATTACTGAGTGTGAAGGCTATAGGTTGCTTCTGCGTGGTCAAGCTGCAGTCCCCAATCTGTCCATGTTTGGACTATGAGAAAAACAGGTCTTGCATCATGAGCCTTCCTTGGCTCCTTAAGGACCCAGAAGTTCCTGCTGTTCCCTCAATGATCAGAAGGTGGATTAATAAAATTAGCAGTTTGCTATTGGGGCCAAGGGACTAAGTAACTCCATAATAAAGTTATGACATGGGTAAGTTAGGCCAAGAGAAAGATGGTAGAAGCTTCAGCTATTAAGAGGCTCTGTAATACCAGTAAGAAAAAAATATATAAGGGGTGCCTGGATGGCACAGTAAGTTAAGTCTCTGACTTCAGCTCAGGTCATGATCTCATAATTTGTGGGTTTGAGCCCCACATCGGACTCTGTGCTGACAGCTTGGAGCCTGGAGCCTGCTTTGGATTCTGTGTCTCCCTCTCTCTCTGTCTCTTCCCTTCTCATGTCCTGTCTCTCTCTGTCTCAAAACAAACAAAAAACATTAAAATTAAAAAAAAAAAAAATATATATATATATATATAAGACAGTCTCCATAAAGACCAGAAAAAAAGAAGAGTTACACAAAACTTTTACACAGAGCTGAGAAGTCAAGTACCCACAACCATCTTGTCATGCTAATTTCATTTTCCATATATATCTATATCTATATCTATCTATCTATATATAGTTTTATATATATAGTTATAGATATAGATATATATATATAGTTATATATATATAAAGAGCACCATCAAGAAGAACAGTTCGATATTAGCATTGGCTTGAAGGAGACTGGAAGATATTTTAAATGGAAAAGAAGGAAATATACAAAAATGTTAAGTTAAAATCTATACTACACTTGCAATGAAGATCATGAAAACGATGAGATATGCTTAGAAATCAAAAAAGTTTCATTTTTCTTGCATATCTGAAATCTAGTGTATTAAATTTGAAGTCCATTTAAACTCCATATAAGTTTAGATTGAAATGATTCACTAGGCCATTATTAAAGAACTAATTCTCTGCTATTTGACATATGGTAATTGCTTTATAAGGAAAAAAGATAATAGTTAAGTTGCACGTTAAGATTCCTTTAGAAATCAAGTATGTCAACACATACTTAACATTCTTAGTCTACCTTCTAGAATAAAACATGTAAGGGGTTTGATAGGTTCACTCTTGTGATGACCTCTTGAAAAAATGTATATATTTTCTATTTAGTAAAGCATCCCCAACTTTAATGTGATAAGAATTTTCATGAACTCATGAGAAATTCAAATATCATAAACCAGCTTAATAGGGATAATTCTGAGATATTTATACTTAATCCTTCAATTGCAAGGATAAATGATCTGCTGTTTACTTGGAAAATGATTTTAACTCTTTTAGAAGGCAGTGTTTGACTTTTTCATCCTATGTGCTATATGAAAGCTGATAATAAGCATTAAAATTCAGACTCTCAAAATCCTATACGTGATATTCCCTATAATGATTGTATTAGTCCAAGATTTTATTATTTTGACTTCTCTGTGAAGAACCAGTGCTTAAAATATCCCATTTAACCCATCCCCCAAACCACCTTGCTTACGGCAATCCTCAGTTTGTTTTCTTTCTTTAAGAATCTCTTAGGGTTTGCCTCCTTCTCTGTTTTTGTGCTATTTTCCTTTCCTTCCCCTTTGTTCATACGTTGTGTTTCTCAAATTCCACATATGAGAGGAATCATATGATATCTGTCTTTTTCTGACTGACTTATTTTGCTTAATACAATTTCCTCCAGCTCCATCCACATTGTTGCAAATGGCAAGATTTCATTCTTTTTCATCACCAAGTAGTAGTCCACTGTATGTATATACCACATCTTCTTTATCCATTCATCAGTGAATAGACATTTGGTCTCTTTCCATAACTTGCTATTGTTGATAGTGCTGCTATAAAAATTGGGGTACAATATTATGATATTTTTAAGTTTATCCTAAAATACTTATCTTACTGCTTATAGAGATAGTCTTTTAAAATTGCATAGAAAATATCAATTTTTACTGGTATTTTATTTACAATTTGAAGTATAGAGGCTTGCAACTTAAAATGGTTAAGTGGATTCGTTCATTTTGTTTAAAGTCAGCCTTGAAAATGTAATAAACAAACTAACTATTGAAACTCTGATAAAAGGTGCTGAACTCAACACATGTAGAGGGCAGAAAAAAGAGTTAAAATGGTGAACACAAGGCACTGCTGATTAAAAGTAAGGTTGTTATTAGAGCATAAAAATGTTGAGAAAATTCTAGAAGACTGGAATCAGCAAAGGCATGATTTCCAGAGATGGCAAACAGGTAAGAAAAAAAACAGAACTGTACCATCAAATCTATCCAAGTCCCTTTTAAAGAAAGTTGAGACTAGCTTCAAATTCAAACTAAAAAAATCTGAAGAAATGGAATATGACTTTAAGGTTGCCATCTAGATATTTAAAAAACTGTACTTTACATACCTGAGCCAATCACACTCTCATTTTCTTCATGTATAGATTTGTTAGGAGTAACCTGCCCAAGACAATTATGTAGGTTTAAAGGCTTAAATAACTAAACTAAAGGAGTGTTTAAGACCGAAGTATGGGAGTGTCTGCGGGGTTCAGTCAGCTGAGCTTTGGACTTCATCTCAGGTCATGATCTGCAATTTGTGAGTTCAAGCCCCGTGTCAGTCTCTGTCTCTTTCTCTACCCTTTTTCTACTTGTTCTCTATCTTTCTGTTTCTCTCTCTCTCAAAAATAAACATTAAAAAAACAAAATATGTACTTTGATATGAATATGTGATAATCAAAACAAAAACAAAGACAAAAACAAAAACAAAAAGAAGACAGCTCAGCCCAGATGTAACTTCCACTACATTAATCCAATTCCAAAACAATGCTTTCCTAAATCAATTGAGAGAGTCCTAGTATGCTTGCCTGTTTACTGACTGGGTACCATTTAGGCATGCCTACCTGTTAATGAATTTTTCAATTTACTTAAAGTGACTTGCCAGTTGTTTCCTTCAAGGGAGGGGTCATTTTGTAAATATACTTTTTTAACCATGGAGGTAATTTACACCACATACTTAATTAATCTAGGTCTTTCATTCATAAATATCAACAAAGAATCATCAGAACTTTGACAGCAACTATGAGCATGAAATAGATGGACCAAAATGAGTACACAGACCAGATGACCCTGAAAGAAACAGATTATAATTCAGGCACTAAAAGAGAACATTAAAAATTCAAATTATATCCTCTGAGAAATTTCAGAAAAACAGTTTGTCTCTAAGAAAATAACCAGTTGTGAAAGAACCATCAGAGAATAAAGAGTTCCTAGAATTTTTTTAAAAATCATAAAAATTAGGTAAACAATTAAACAGACTTAATCATAGACTATATGGGATAGAAATTAAGTAGGTAGTCTGAGTATTAAACATGAAGAAATCTTTCAAGGGTGTCTGGCTCTGTCAGCTAAGCTTCTGACTCTTGGTTTCAGCTCAGGTCATGATCTCATGGTTCGTGGGTTCAAACCCTGAATTAGGTTCTGCACTGACGGTGCAGATCCTGTTTGGGATCCTCTCTCTCCCTCTCTCTGCCCCTCCCCTGCTCTCTGTCTTTGTCTCTGCTTCTCTCTATCTTTCAAAATAAATAAGTAAACATGAAGAAATCCTTCAGAAAGCAGAGAAAAATATAAACAATAGTAAATATGATGTAAAAAATTAAAACACATGGAGGCAAGAGGTTAGATCTATGCAGCTGAAGTTACGGAAGTATGGAGAAAGATAGTCGTGGCAAGATATAGCCAAAGAAAGATTAGAGAAAATTTTTAAGTTGAAAAAAATTATATGTTATTCTTTAGATTTAAAAGGTAAACATCCTGCTAAGAAGATAGTCTTTCTAGTGAAATTTCTAGAAATAAAAATATAGGCTATTTAAATTTTAAATTTTATTTTAATGTTTATTTGAGAGAGAGAGAGAGAGAGAGAGAGAGAGAGAGAGAGAATGAGCAGAAGAGAAACAGAGAGAGAGGGAGACACAGAATCTGAAGCAGGCTCCAGACTCTGAGATGTCAGCACAGAGTCTGACATGGGTGTCAAATTCAAGAACCACAAGATCATGAAACTGAAACTGAGCTGAAGTCAATGGTTAACCAACTGAGCCACCCAGGTGCCCCAAAATATATGCTATATTTAAAGAAAGGGCAATCAAATGAGATTTAAACTTTTCATTAGTAAACCACATGTTACAATATTGCATTATATTCTTTACAGTTTGGAAAGGAATTTAATCTATGCATAGAATAATCTACCTAAACAATGTAAGAGAGAAAGTATATTTTAGACCTTAAATTTACCATTAATTTTAATATATGAGTGTGCACATGTGTGAATATATGTACATGCACACATATATAAAGAGATATTCCTGTATAAATTTGTAAAATGTAAAATAATATTGTTTTAGTGGTAATAAATATATTCAACTAGAAGAACTAAAAGTACCCAGTGGCCTTTAACATTTCAGGTATTTTACATATAGCAGCAGAAGTACACTGAAATGAGGTATATTTTTATCTCTGTGACCCACCCACAGTACTTGGTTTCCACTTCTTGTTTCTATGGTTAATAATTATATGAGTCGATGAGTATGACAGTAGCTGATTTATCATGGGCAGTTCTAAATATATGATCTCTTAATATCCCAGCTCCAGATGCTCAGTTTGCTCACAAGCATGCCAGGAACTCTGTTCATATAATACAGCATATAGTTCTCTAGCAGACATGGCATGGTCTTGCTTCAGAACCCTAAAGATCCATGTGCCAACTCTATTTCTAGAGCTTTCAAAAAACAAGGTAGTACCTCTTGTTACCTTAGATGGGATCTGTTGGGTCCCATGTCCCAAGTAATAGGGGTGCTTGTCCCCTAGCCTGGACCTGCTGCCAAGTCTTTTCTTGCTCTGGAACCCCCCTCCCCCCAAAGCTAGCAACTTTTTGTGTAAAGTTGATGCTAGTATCCCCACATGCAGAATATGCCAAAGAAGACTACTGCGCATGATCCTTCTTTCTTAGTGGCAAAAGGCATAGATCTGTTTAATATAGTATTAATATAGTGAACTTATGTGATGTATTGCAGAATTTCTAGATGTTTCACTTCCCTTTGGACTGTATTGTAGTAGAGCACAATAATTAAAGAGTATTGTTAACAACTTAGTGTTTCAAATGTAATGGTACATTCAGGAACAAGAGAAATTTCTACTGGATAAGCCTGTGGACCCTAGTGGGCATATTATGAAGGAGATGTTCATTATATATAAATACACACACACACACACACACACACACACAGAGGTTCTGTGTAATGTGTTTCTGTATATGTGTGTGTGTATATATATACATATATATGTATGTTTATGTAAATGTGTGTAGATAGATAGATAGATAGATAGATAGATAGATAGATAGATGCTAGGGTTCTCAGTTCCTTATCTGTAAGCTCTACCTCCAACTGTTACATTTAAAGAAGCCAGGCTTAAGCTTTAAATAATTCTGTTCCCCCATCATCAACATATTACTTAATTACTTTGGTAAATGGACTGTTCTGTGGCCTTCTCAAGAAATATAGTTAGCTCTGAGTTTTCTCATTTTTTCCAGGTTTTTTGAAATATAATTGACATGTAACATTGTGTAAGTTTAAAATGTACAATATGGTGATTTGATACAGACATATATAGTGAAATTATTACCACATTAAGTTTAGTTAACACATCCTTTATCTTACATGATCACTACTTTGTTGTCATTATGGTGAGAACATTAAAACTCTACTCTCATAGAAACTTTCCAGCATACCGTATAGTATTGTTAACTAGAGTCACCATGATCCCTGGAACTTACTCATCATATAACTAAAAGTTGTACCCCTTGAGCAACATTTTCCCATTTCCCCCACCCCTTAGACCCTGGAAAACACCATTCTACTCCCTGTTTCTATGAATTTTATGTTTTTAGATTCCACATGTAAGTGATATCATACAGTATGTGTCTTTCGCTGCCTGACTTATTTCCCTTATGAATGATTCCCTCAAGGTCTACCCAAGTTGTTGAAAATGAATTTTTTTATGACTGAATTAGATAGATAGATGATAGATAGATAGATAGATAGATAGATAGATAGATAATCTGCATTCCAATGCATGCTATAGGTATATGTAGCATTCATGGGAGTGGAGATATATCTCTGGGTATATGGATAAATACCCAGAAATGGTATTGTTGTATCATATGGTAGTTCTATTTTTCATTATTTTGGAATCTTTATACTATTGTTTATAGTGGCTGTAGCAATTTACATTTCCACCAACACTACATAAGGGTCTCCTTTTCCTCACATCCTCAACCAAACTTAATTATCTCTTGTCTTTTTGATAACAGTCATTCTAACAGGTATAATATGTATCTCATTATGGACTGCGTTTCCTTTATGGATAGTGATTTCTGTGGTCATATATAGTCATACGTATGCATTCTAGATGCCACTTTCCTTGGTATCAATATAATACCAAGGCAGCTCTGGCATATCCTCATTATATAATGAAAACTAACATTTTTCAAGAATTCAGATCATCCCTTATGAGAGGATCAAATCCTTTGTCACCAAAGAGTGCCCCCATCTGGACAAACTCTCTCATCCAGTTTCTATTTAGTCTACCTGCTGGCACCCTCTGGACCTTCCAGGCCTACTTTTCTGCTAGCACATATTAGCAGAGGCTGCAGCTCCTTTGTCATAGAAAATCTCTTTATCCTGATTAGGTCCACTAATTTCTGGTTGAGTTAAACTGAGATTTTACCCTATTTAAGAGTCTGTTGCAAGTATCTCACTTATATGTAATCTCTAAAAAAGACGAACTCACAGAAACAGAGTAGAAGAGTAGGTTCTGCATCTGAGGGGTGGAGGAAATGGGAGATGCTAGTCAAAAGGTACAATCTTCCAGTTATATGATGAATAAGTTCTAAAGATCTAATATAGAGTATGGTGACTATAATTAATAATACTATATTATATATTTATAAGTTTCTAGGGGAATAGATCTTAAACATTCTCACAACACACAAAATGATAATTTTGTGAAGCAATGGATGTGCTAACTAACCTTACTGCAGTAATTATTTTGCAATATAGATGTGTATCAAATCACCACGTTGCATATCTTAAACTTACACAATGTTATATGTCAATTATATCTCAATAAAACTGAAGTAAGCCAGGCAGAGAAAGACAGAAACCATATGTTTGCACTCATAGGTCTAACAGGAACACAGGAGAGACCTAATGGAGAACCAGGGGGAGCGGAGGAGGGAGAGAGAGTTGGGGAGAGAGAGGGACGCAAAACTTGAGACTGTTGAATGCTGAAAATGAACTGAGGAAGGGGGAGGGGGGAAAAGAGGTGGAGGTGATGGTGGAGGGCACTTAAGGGGAAGAGAACTGGCTGTTGTATGGAAAACAACTTCACAATAAAATATTGAAAAAAAAAAGAAAGCTGGGGAGAGTGAGGGACACACTACTGAATACTGAAAAGGAACCGAGGGCTAAAAGGGGAGGGGAGAAAGCGGTGGTGGTAATGGAGGAGGGCACTTGTGGGGAAGAGCACTGGGTGTTATATGGAAACCAATTTGAAAATAAAATATTAAAAAACAAACTCTGAAAAAAAATAAAATAAAACTGATAAAAATAGGCTTTTGGACATGAAGGCAGTTGGGGGCACATTCTGAAGAGGGGAAACACTGTCTTGTACATTCTTGCCTTGTATGAGGTTCTCACATGGTTTGAAGCAAGCAGCCAGGAAAGGGGGTCTCTCTGAAGGAGATGGAGTTGGTTCTGAGAATTTAGAAGAGACTGAAGATTTAAGATTCTCAAACACACCAACATAGATACTCTTTCAAAGTGTCTGGGTTTTATTACTTATTATATAAGAGGCTGATAATTCAGCAGAAGCTGAGAATTTAGGCTCTTCTGGATTTCTTCCATTCTTGCAACTAAGCCCTGGGTTTTAACTCCAGTGATATGCTTTAGGACTTCAGAAGGTGTGAGTCTTTCAAAATGCTCTCAAAAAAGCCTTGTAACTCTATCTTTGCTTTAAGGTGTTGATTAACAGATGTGAGCCTGTCACTTTTTCTTTTTAGCATATCAATGGTGCTTAGCAACAAGTATGCAACTCTGAAGTTCTCATAGTTTCTTTTTTCATGACACCTTTCAAATGCTGGAGACATTGCATCAACTCGTGTATTTACTTCCATCTATTAGTCATCCCAGCTCACTATAGCCATAGCATGACAGAACCCATCAATCCTTCACCTGCCATAGTGATGGGACATG
>NC_043700.1:117741906-117744105 GCF_006229205.1 Suricata suricatta
TCTCTCTCTCTTCCTCTTCAGGAATTCCTATGATACGGATGTTGTTCCGCTTGATTGTGTCACTCAGGTCTCGAATTCTCCTTTCCTGCTCCTGGATTAATTTCTCTTTCTTTTTTTCAGCTTCCTCTTTTGCTAGAACTATATCTTTTAATTCACCTCTTCTTCTCTCTGCCTCATCAATCCTTGAGGTGGCTGCCTCCAGTTTGTTATTCACCTCACCTATAGCCTTTTTTAACTCATCAGTTGATTCTTTGATGCTTTTCTCAACCCCAGCAATTAATATTATGACAAGTTTTTTAAGTTCTTGATCCGGTATGTTGTCTAGATCTGTCTTGAGCAGTTCTGTGGCTGTGACTTCCTCTTGGAGGTTCTTCAGGGGAGAGTTCCTTCTTTTTGTCATTTTTGCTAGTTTTCTGTCTCTTGTCACCTTTAGAAAGCTCATTGTGCACTGTGCACCTGTTAATATTTCTCT
The DNA here is from genome assembly GCF_006229205.1 of Suricata suricatta. Taxonomy (NCBI): domain Eukaryota; kingdom Metazoa; phylum Chordata; class Mammalia; order Carnivora; family Herpestidae; genus Suricata; species Suricata suricatta. The sequence continues at coordinate 117,742,379 of NC_043700.1, forward strand.
GTTAAAGGAGGCTTATTGACTGTCCAGGGCCTGTCGTTTCAGGAAATATTCTCTTAATGGTGTCTCTCAGTTTCTCTTGTGCCTTTGAATATTTTATTTCCCTACTCAGCGGTATTTGGGACTCGCTTTCTTGCACACTTTGGCTTGTTTCTTGGTGTAGCCTCACTCAGGTATCCTTCAGGTTCTCTTCCTTCTGGAGTCCGCATTTTCTCCTTCCGCTCTTGCAGATGAGAGTAATGTCCTTTTCAGTTCGATCAATGGGGCAGACAAAGTTTACAGAGCTCCCTTCCTCGCTGCCATCTTGGCTCCTCCTGTTTCTTAAATTTTTAAAATAGTTGATAATATTTTCAAAATTTAAAAAATGTAAGGAAAAGAAGAAAAAGTGGACAAAAATAACAATCTTAATGGCAAATTCAGCACCAACAAAAAGTTGATACAGGTCATCTAAACTAAGGATAAGTGTCGGTTCTGTTACCACTGATGTTGCATAAGAAAGCCCTTGAGAGTCCTTTGGCTTTGATTTTAAAAAGTAAACAACAACATATTTACCTTTAATGTGGGAATTCTGGTGACATTCATATTAGAATCTTTAACTACTTTCTTGGATCAAGATCTGTCACCACTGGTTTTTTCCTGTGTGCCCAGATTAGTGATGCCAATGCCAGAAATAAATACAAAACAAAATAAATCAAAAAACCAACCAAGAAAACAACAGATTTCTCCAATATCACATGGTTTGTTTCCCAGGCACATAATAAGCAGAGAATCATTCCTCTTTAAAAAAAATTCCAGCTGAGGGGCACCTGGGTGGCTCAAGAAGTTGAGCATCTGACTCTTGATTTTAGCTCGGGTTATGATCCCAGGATCATGAGATTAAACCCTGCATCTGGCTCTGCGCTGAGCATGAAGCCAGTTAAGGTTCTTTCCCTCTGCCCCTCTCCCCTGCTCATACTTTCTTTTTGTCTCAAAAAAAAAAATCCAGTTGAAAAACTCTTCAGAATACCAGATGCCGACTTACTAGTATTTCCATGTACTCATTTGGAGAGTTTAGTCTCAGAACGTGTGTTTTTAAAGAAATCATGTTCTTAAAAAGGTCTTGATCTGAATTTTTCAGTTCCCTTTTTGTTGTCAAATTAAACACACACACACACACACACACACACACACACACACACACGCACATGCACACACACAAGAAAACCAGCAAGGCATTTAGATCCATTTTCTAATATTGCACCACATTCTATTAAGTGGGACTAATTGCATTGGGAATGAAAATTAATTGAGAAGCTCTCACTATCTTTGCATAGCTACTTGAACTTACACATTATCTTTGGAGTTCATTTTCAATGAGCAGTTTTTTCACACTGTCTTCATAATCCATGACCTAATATGAACAAATGTATGCGTAATTTGCCAGTGCCTCACCACTGAAATGCTGTGATTCAATGTAGCCAAAGTACATAAAAATGACAATATAGTTATTTCCCAATTATCCCACAGCAGCAGAGTAACCAGTGTTTCAATATAAAGTGTAATTGATTTCTAATTGCTGTACTTTCACAGAAAGGCCACAGCCCATAACTTCATTAAATAGTGAAAACACAAATAACTATTCATAAGGAAAGAATTAGCATATGCTATATGCTTATTTACTTTCTAATCTGTAAATGTTTTAGATTCTGGTCTGTGGAAAGGTTGCACAGTTTGCAATATGTCATTCAGAT
>NC_043700.1:117744205-117788775 GCF_006229205.1 Suricata suricatta
GCTAAAGAGGCAGTCTTTTTTCCATCAGATACTCTTTCCTGCTTTGTCAAAAATTGCATCGCTTCTCAGCCTTTTGGCTAAGATCAGGTGTACCAGATTTTGAACAGATATCTAAATAATGCTTGAGTGAAGGAAGGATAGGAGATGATTGTCACTAAGATACACATGCCATGGTGTTTATGATTTTCAATATATAGATACACTATTTTTTACTATTTTGTGTATACTATATGTGTATGTGTATATATGTGTGTGTATATGTAACCTATGTATATAGCTATGTATGTACTTTCCACATTTTAAAAAATGTTAGTTTCACTTTTTTGCTAATGCTAGTTCTTTTTCCCAATGCTAGTTCTTCCCCCCCCCCCGGAATAATTCTGTTATTCCTAGCGTATACTTTTCCTCTTTTATACATACTTCAATGATCTAGATTAAATATATGTTCTTCTCTGTGAATTCATAGCCTGTGAAAATAATAACTAAGTTTCAGAGGAGTTATCTGAGGTCCAAAGAATTTAAGTAGGTTTACCTGCTGTATTAATTACCCATTGCTGCATAACAAATCACCTGACTTAAAAAACACACATTTGTTTTCTCACAACTTATGTGTGTCAAACATTCAAGAAGACTCATTAACATCATGACTCTTCACAAGGCTTCCATTAGGGCATTACTCAGGATTGGAGACTGAGAGAAAGCACCACTGGGAAGGATTTGTTTCCAAATTCATATAAGTGGTTGTTGGCGTGGGTCAGTTCCTTTTAGGCTATTGGACTCAGAATCTCCTGCCTGGCTTTTGGACCTCCCCTACATGGCAACTTACTTCATTAAAGTCAACAAGAGAGAAAGTCTTCTAGCATGATGCAAGTCATAATCTTATGCAATATTACCATGGAAGGGACATCGCATTACCAAAGACTCTGTTGGTTAGAAGAGACACTCCAGCCCACACTCAAGAGTAGGTGACTATACAAGGAAGTGAATATTGGGTTACAATAATGAGCGATTTTACAGCCTGCCTTCATACCTATATTCCCAACTCTACTTTCAGTTCTTTTCTTTTTTTTCTGTATAAAAACATTAATTCTCATTTCATCTTCATGTTGCCTCAAAATCACAATCTCTGTAAATTCAAATGATGAACTTATGTTCTATATTTGTTTGTCTCTCCATCACCCCAAAGTAGAAAATTTTGGAATTCAATTACATGAAAAAAATAAAAGGAGCAACTGATGTTTTGATGTATATTTCTTGTGCCCCACCTTTGTCCATAGTATAATGATTTTGAAATATATTAATACATGATTTCTTGAACAGTGTTTTTTATCAGTGTTTAGAAAAATGGAAGGGATACATATCTTGGTAGAATCTTAAATGAAGAAGAGTGACAATCACTATTGGAAACTGGCCACCAAAACATGAATTGAGTTCCATGATAAGCTATGGGACAAATGTCATCACAAATAACACCAGGGCTACATTATGTATGAAGATGAAAATCCTGGAAATTAAATATTTCAGTGATTAACATGTAGGAGTTAGATTGGACCTAAATTTTATCTCACTAGAAATCTATCTAAACTTTTCAAGATAAATTGTAATTGTGACCCAAAGCCCATAAGTTTTGTAATTATTTATACTGCTGACATTTATTTTCATCAGATGTAGTTAATATAATTTATTATTTAAAGCTATTTATAAACTATCTTAAAAATAGCCACTTACTTATGTACACATAGTCTTCTGACTTGTACTTCAGAATGATAATTCTAGTTTGTTAGAAGAAGTCGATGAAAACATTCTTTTGCAAGGTAAACTTTATGTACATAAAATAAAATGCTTCATGTGGTTAAAAAAATAGAGTCAGCTAACTAGACTGATAGCTAGTTTGCTAGCTACCTAGATTCCTGGAATACACTGAGCTTTTTAAGAATTCAAAATGGCTATATTAATTATTTGATCCCTAGTTATCCTAAATTCTTTTCTTTAAAACATTTTTTTCAGTAATAGTTCCGATAATTTATTCTTATGTTTGTATGCCATATATACTTTCTAAGATATTTGTGTCCATAATCTGCATTTCAATTGAGATATTCGCCTATCTTCATATTACTTTGTGTTTAATAGTGAAAATATAATGTATTTTTTACCATATTTCAGATATAACTTTTAGATTATATTTTATTTATTTATTTATTTATTTTTCCCATAATATTTTATTGTCAAATTGTTTTCCATACAACACCCAGTGCTCTTCCCCATAAGTGCCCTCCTCCATCACCATCACCTCTTTCCCCCCTCCCCCTTCCCCTTCAACTCTCAGTTCATTTTCAGCATTCAATAGTCTCTCAAGTTCTGCATCCCTCTCTCTCCCCAACTCTCTCTCCCTCCTCCGCTCCCCCTGGTTCTCCATTAGGTTTCTCCTGTTTTCAGATTATATTTTATTTAAATTTTAAGGTATTTTCCCATAAAACTTCTCTTAATTTTTTTGTAAAAGTTATTAATTTTTTTTCTTCATAATGTCCTTGGACTCAAGCACAGAAAGTCCTTAAACAGCACACTATTATGTAGTACTGATCTATATGTTATTCTAAAAATAGTGTTCTTTTATAAATCTTTAGTATGTAAAAAATTTATCACAGTGTGAGATGTAAGATAGAGGTCTAAATTACTTTTCCAAATGACTACCAATTTTTAACACCATAATTTTGATGGCCTCTCACCACCCCATTACTGCCTTGACAGACATTATTATATGAAAAACATTCTATTTATTTCCACTAATATGTAATGTCTTAATTTTCATAGTTTTACATTTTTATAATATGATAAAGTAAGTTGAATACTTTTCCCTTATTTTGCAAAATAAAATCTTCATATATTTGATTTTGGGGGGACTCTAAGTGAAGTTTTTAATATTTTTATTTATGTTGACATGTCTTCTATGCCTACTCTATTATCTTGCCTTTTTTATATGATAAATATTTTTAAGTAACATTTTAATGTATATCTAATGTGTTTGAATGTGCACTTATAGGTATGGAGATATTTTTTGCTTGTTCTTTGCTTTATATCAGGAAGCAAATGATTTTGTAAGTAGATTTTATCAAGTTCACACTATTCTAATAACTTTTCAGATGTGTAAGGGGAAGGATCTCTGCCTTAAATAGTATGAAATGAGCAAACACCTAGTACCTAACATTGGACAGATGAAATTGACAGTGGCTTATTAGTGACATAAATTCACAACCTGGAAAGGAAGACATTGCATACCATGCAAAACTACACAAGGGTTGCATTCTGGAGCCCAGTGAACAAGCAGGGACTATGAAAGGCAGCCTTTGCAATCACAAGAGGATGATGTGCCCCTTGTCTGGCAAAGACATTTAGCCTAAGGAACCATTAGTGTGAGCACTGGTAGAATGCAGTTGGTTGAGCTAATAAGGACTAGACATGTGGGCAGACTTTCTCAGTGAGTGAGGGATATATCTGATATATCTGATGAGAGCACAGGAACTCACAATTAGGGGGCCCTGTGAGGTTCAAAGATGTCAAGAAAACATATGACACTTTAGGCCTTAGGTTACAATTAACCCCTTGATGCCTCTTTGTCAAATATCTACTTAGTGATGATTAATATTTTTAGTTAGCAGAAGAAGGAGTGCTTTTCTAGGAAAGCAAGGAGATACTTTACCAGAAGGGTCACATGCTGAGGTGTTGTCAAAACCTGGGACTTTAGAAAGGCCAAAGGCAAATGAGGTACCTGTATAACATTAGAGTAGGGGATACATGTCCTCAGGGAGTGTGAATTTAGACTCAGCAGGAGATCTGTTTTTCATTTATAAGTTAAAAAGTAGATTTTGAGGAAGTCATTTAGCCTCTTCATTGAACTATCTCTTGGACTTAGAGGTGGAAGTTCCATTGAATGCCCTCTTCAAGAGCCTTCCATCATGCACTGTGAGCCTTGTTTACTATTCGTAATGCCAAGAACTCCAGAGGGGATTAGGAGTGTCCTCCTAAGACCTTGTGTCGTAGGCTTAGTATCAATTACCTTGAATTGTATTTTGAATATCTGTGAAATAAGAGATCCCCAAGTTCCTAAAAGGGAAACTTTAGAAGAGGAATTGTTGTTGCCACTGGCTGCACTAGACAGCTAGACCATTGGCAGTGGCCGAAGAGTTAGCAACAGATGTGCAGATGGACCAATCTTTCACCACAGCATCCAGAACTACGATTGTCTGATCCTTGTCCAATCATGCTCATCTGTGGGTCTCCTCCTTTATTAGGGACATCTTTGCTAAAGGATAGACAATAGCAACATTCCACTGGGCTCCATCACATAAAGTGCGGGCAATCCCCTCTGTAAAGTCTACAAACTCTCTTTGCTCTTCACTCAATTAATCTTATAGCTCCCCAGGTAGTCAAGGGGTCTGAAATATGAGCAACTTCCTTGAGTACTGTCATTTTTGTGGAGGAACTAAAGACAGGGAAAGCTACCCGTCATGCTGGTAGGGTATGCCAGAAAATAGGACATTTGGTTCCATCTAGTAGCAAAGTTTTAGTGGCTGTGCCAAGCTCATTGGGAGCTGAGTCCTAAGGCACAATGAATAGCTTGGTATGGAGTCAGTTTCAGGACCCATGAAAGCCTCTAACACTAGGATAACCCAGTATGTGGCCAGCAATTGTTGCTCTAATGTTGTATAGTGCAGGGCTGAAAAAAGCAATTTCTGACATCAGAAGCCTGTGGTTTGGGTTTGTCAAGTGATAACAAGAGTCTTGTTGATTTCAATTTGAGCATATTTTAGGACCTTTATTTGGAGGAATTCCCATTTAGGGTGACCCAATTTATAAGTAACAGTATTATTAAGGTTAAGTAAAATTTGTAAATGAGAACTATGATATCTTTTGAACTCAGAGAAGATTAAAATATGTCGTAAGGAAGGAGGGTGTGATCAATGTAATGTTATACCTGTGCTGGTGGAGAAAACATGGGTGCAGTGAAGGTATTGCCTCCAAAGGCTGTGTGTGGTGGCAGGCTGCTGATGTACCCCATCAGAGGAAGCCTGTTGAAGGTGTATTGTGTTTTTTTGAAGGGGAAGATCACTGTGGCTAAGAAACTGTTGAAATGGAGAATTTTAGCCAATTCTCTAATGACAAAATAGTTCCTGGTTGCTGATTATTCAATTAGTCAATGTTTTCAAAAATATTGGCTCTTGAATATAGAGGCTGTAATAAATGGAGGGCACAGCATTTAAGTTGTGATAACCACTATGAGGTACTATTTATTCTATTTAAGTTTAAGAACAGGCAAAATTGAGCTGTTCAATGTAGAAGTGAGATTCTTTATTAGGTCTTATTTAATAAGTTTCAATTCTTACAAACCTTATTTTAACTTACACTGAACCATATTATTTAACTTAGTGGTGTTTATGGGAACCCATTTTGGCAAACCAATATGTAAATGCCAACAATTAATTTGATTTCAACTTATTGTTCATTAGATAAGGGCACTCAGGCCCACTATGGGATATTTTAGCACAATTGGGTACTATCTCTACAGGAAATTTAGATAATACTACAGTTAAACTGAGACAAACCTATTTGTTCTCTATTTTATATCTAGCAGTTCCTTTAAGATTATGGGGCAGTCATGTTTAAATTTAATGGGATCTCCAGATATAACTGTATTTTGAGCTTGGCTATTGATGAAGTTCATGAAGCCTTGACAATTGGTGTATTTCATTTAGTAGTTGTTAAAGTTATTTCAGAATCTATATTGCAGAGATGCAAAAGTTGATCACTATCTTTTTATATTTTTGCTGTATTATTTTGGATAATTGCTGTATTTAGCAAATTTTGGATTTCCAATTGAGTCTAACTGTGGACTTCTTTTGATTATTATTATTTTTTTGTATCCAGACTCTGATTTCTTCTTACCTCACCCCCCATCCCCAACATAAACACACAACCTTTTTGTCACTTGGACATTGAATGTATGTTTTCTGTGTTTTGTTTTGTTTTGTTTTTTTACCCTTTTCATACATACACATTCCTAACTCCAGACAACCCCAGATCTGTACCATTAAAGACAGAGACCTCTAGAATGCCAGTGAATGTGTGGTTTAAGGAAACTGGGCTTAGGTAAGGTTTCAGTTAACCTCTTCATGTATCACAGGAGCACCTGGAAGTTTTCCTTGTAACTCTGAGGACAGATTCTTTTCTGCAGCAGAGGCACAAGTAGCACGGTGGTGCTCTGGAAGTGTCCTGGATCTAGAAACCATTCTACCCTACAGTTGGGAAGTCTGAGCTTCTAGCTGCATATGTGTATTTTGGGGCAGATAAAGGAAGTCATGAGAGGAGGATGGGGAGGGGGGCATATATGGTGAGACCAGGGGAATTCACGACCCTATGAATCTCAAAGATGTCAAAGCAGTACATGAAGTCTTCAGCATTTAATAAACCTAGTCATGTGACATTTGGATATATTATAGAGAGTTATGTAACAGTTATTAAAAACAAGTTACATCATTTGCGATTATATAAACTTATAATAAAAATTTTTATCATTTTTAGCTGTTTGCGTGAGACACAGTTTTAAAATAAATCTTTTTTGGAGGCACTTTAGTAAAGCTATTTGAAGTCCATTGCTCTGGGTAAATTATCTTCTCTTTTATAGCCAGCCTTTGCTTTAGCTTTATTCCTTGTATTAATATTGGATAGTTCTTTTAAATATATCACACTTACTTTAATTTTTATTGTTTAAAGTTTATTTTTACTTACTTTGAGATAGAGAGAGCGCAAATGGGATAGGAACAGAGAGAGAAGGAGACAGTATCCCAAGCAGGTTCTGTGTCACCAGCGCAAAGCCGAATGAGGGGCTCGAACTCAAGCAACGTGAGATCATGACCTGAGCCAATATCAAGAGTTGGATGCTTAACCAACTGAGCTACCTAGGAGCCCCTCACACTTTCTTTTAAATACATATTTTGTCCTGCATAAAGTCTTAGGAAATATGTATTATTTCTCAGTACCTAGTATTGTTGGAGCTAGTTTTTATACACCTGGACCTGTATTTTTCATAGCTTGTGATTTGAAGTTTCCTTATTTTGCTGAAGGATTCCATTTTCCCTATTTTTTAAATTTTATTTATTGAATACGTGAATTTTGAGGAAGGGGGATGAAGACAATAATAATATATTAAAATATAAATATATAATATCTATTATAATATATGATATAGAGCATATACAGCATAATGTATATGAAATGGTATTTTAATATTCTATTACATAATATTTATGAATGAATGACTTTCCTCTGACTTTGAAATACAATAAATTTTATAATATCATCACCAAAAAATTCAAGAAATATTTTCTAAGCACCTGCTCTATTTAATACATTGTGTTGTTTGATAGATAATACAAATCAGTAAGAACAGTACCTGATTTCAAACATTTGAGAAGTTATTATAGATTTATTGAGAAACATTGCTTATTATTCTGGTAATCTAAAATGCAATTAAGAAAGAGAGATATTGACCTACTATGTCAGAAATACAGATAGTTCATTCTTTTTTTAAATGTTTATTTATTTTTGGAAGAAAGAGAGTCAGAGCACAAATCTGGGAGCAGTGGCAAAGAGAAAGAGAGACACAGAAACTGAAGAAGCTCCAGGCTCTGAGCTGTCAGCACAGAGAACAGTTCAGGGCTCGAACACATGAACTGCAAGATTATGACCTGAGGCAAGGTCAGATGCTCAACTGACTGAGCCACCCAGGCACCCCTAAAAATACAGATATTTCTTAAGATATGAAGGTTTCTCACAAATAGCATGCTTTCTCCTACTAACATTCAAAGATATTTTAGAGTGATTTTACATACTTATGATGTCAAAATATTATTGAACTAAATGCATTTTTCTTTTTCTTTTCAATTTTGATATTAATTATTATGTCTAACAAATGTTTTAAATTTTTTACAATTTTCTAAGAAAACTACATATGCTCAATCTTCTTCATTAAATAATAAATTAGTTTTTGGCTTGCCCTAAAGAGATTAAAAATTAATGTCTATGAGACTTTATTCATATATTAAAAGGGACCAAATTTATAATCCAAATTTATAATTTAAAAAATAGATGAATTTAAGAACCAGAGATACTGACTTGCTCTGAACCATGGAGCAATAAATGTCTATGTAAGGATCTCAACCTAGGCTAACATCCAAACTATGTTTTATTTTTATGCACAACAAATCTATCTCCATAGAAAGATAGGAAAACTCTACTATCATAAGCATATCAATTAAGGTTAAATTATTTGCTTGCTTTAGAACAAACGCTATTAATTGGTCCCACTTTGCAGAAATTTATATAATATATTTATTTATTCAACAAATATTTATAGAGTGATTACTATGTCCCAGGCACTGTTTTATGAACTAAGAGAATAGGAACAAAACTAAATCTCTGTTCTAAAGGGATTTATATTCCAGTGAGCAAAGCAAGTTTTATGTAAACAAATACATAATTATACAGTTATAACAAGGGCAGAAAGGAAATACAATTAAGGTGATGCAATCAGGACTAGTCAGATTAGGGCATTTTGCTTCACCTGGGGTACCCAAGGCACGTGTAGCTGTCTATATAGAGTGCTTAGGATAAAATTTATGTCATCAACAATGCACAATCTACAAATAGACTCAACAAAAATGCAAGGGAAAACTACCAAGCGAAAACAATATTTCTAGGAGAATATTTTGGTACTGCTTGGTAGAACTTTTATAAATGATAAGCTTCCCAAGTTAGGTGTGTTATTTCTTGCAACTGCAGATAATGTGGCTGCAAAGTAAGTGTGTGAAAGGATGTTGATTTCAAGTCATGGGGAAAGGATTACTCTTGAATTTAGAATCACCCAGACATACAAATCTTCCATTCTATCCTCATATGTTGTTATGGGCCTTAATTAACATTACTCCTATAATAACAAATCAAAGAAAGCACAGACATTCTAGAATATAGTATACAAGACTTATTCCATCTAAGTAGTACATTTATGTTTTCTTTGAAGGCACACCAGATCCATCATCATAAATTTACATACACTTTATATAACATTGAGCTTTTTATGGGTACTTTATTGGCTTTAACATTTATGAAATAGTAGCCATTTTAATGCCATATATTCAGACATATTGATTTTTTCAATGCAGTACCATTGCTACAACAGCATTTCATTTTAAAAAATGTAGGCTAGAGTAGCTGTTTACTGACAGTTTCTATTGATTATGCATAGAAATTTGAATTCATGGTATAGCAGAATACTATAAGTTTCAGAGTTTTTTTTATTAGTTTATGTTTTTAACTGCTAACTGTATTTTGCTTATCATTGAGAACTATTTTTAAAGCAGCATTCATAGAAAAAATGACATGAGAAAATTTTTTTGCATAAGAATTCAAATCATTTGTCCAATGAAAATTGGCATAGGATGAAATGAGAGACATCAACGGGTATATGCTTATTCAAGTAAGACAAATATTGCATCATATTTGAATTCGGCATATGTTTCTACCAACTTGTCTACCTATATGATATGTGTAGCCCAAAGAAGGCAACTAAAGTATAAAAGGGCAAGGACAAAAGCTAACACATAAAGAAAAACAAATCCAAACGTTTAGTATCATTAATAATCAAAAGAAAAAAGAATGCAAATAAAAACAATAAAACAATGTAAAAACCTATTTATTGAATAAAAATATTTAAATGGCAATGTTATTGAGGCTTCAAAAATTATAACTTTATTTAAAAAGTTTCTTAATCTCATTACACAAAATATTTAAGGACATGTATTAAAATACATAACATAGCAAAGGTAAAATACATTGTTTTGAGCATAGGGCAAAGGCAGTACAATGGACATATTTGCACACACAATTACATCTTGTAGTTTTTGTGTAAGGGCTACAGATGGCCAAAAAATTTGTTCAAATTTCCTAGTAGCCAATACACAAGCAAAATAAGTTTATATTAAAATATTCATAATGTCCTAATACAAAGCCAAACTATTGATCAGCATAACTCTTCTTGAAACTAGACTGAAGGAAGATATAATTTCTATATTGATCCCAGGAATAATATCTAGAATATCGATATCATCTATCTATCTATCTATCTATCTATCTATCTATCTATCTATCTATCATCTATACTACAGGCAAGTACTCTGTATGTAATGTTTTTAAAAGCTTAGGGGCAATTCACTTAAAACTGACAAAGGGTTGCAATCATCTTATTTTTGCCAAGATGATCCTACCAATATGCCAACACATCAAACTCTTTACTTTGGATGTTCAACTAGCTATATTCCAAAAGATGAGCCTTAATTATATGAAGGCACCCTACGGGAAATCTATCTGGTATAAAAGAAAACCTCCACTAGCCAGTGTGAGGAGCTTGGCACCAAGGAGAACTAAAAGAATTAAAATGATTACTAGGTTCAATAGATTGTTGCAGATTCAGCCTTTTACCCATTCAAGTAGGAGAACCTTGGAATGTCTGTACCAAGATATCAGTGATGGTAAGACGTTCATGGGTGAATTGACCAAATAACATCTTGGACACTCACTGAATAAAATGGGATAAGAAAATTAAAGGAGTCTTCTGGGTCTGTGCCTTCAGAGAAAAGCTAGGGGAATGTTCTATAAGGATGCATAGTAATCATATTAATACAAATTATGTAAAGATGTGCGAATCCTACTAAAGGAAGAATGTTGTCAGTCATTTAGACCTGACAAGGCAGTAATATTCCAAATATCAGTGGCCAAAAAGACTATCTGAAAATCTTGATAAAAATGCAGACTTTCATATTCTGACTCCAGAAACTCAATTTTAGAAGACTTAGAATGAACTGGGAATCTCCACTTTATTTAACAAACATCTGAAATGCTTCTGAGTCAGGTAGTTCTTTGTGGCCTCCTTGAGGAATAATACTCTTTTTACAGGAGAAAACAATGTAATTAGAAGTTTAATGGAGAAAAAACCCATAATTTTGAAAAATCCTATTGTGACCTAAGTTCTAAAAGTTGATCTAGTCTGTTTATTGGTAGGTTTCCCAGGAAGTATTTTCTCCCTGTATGACAAGACAAGTGAAAGAATAGATGTCTGAAAATGTCTTAGAAACTTAACAATTATTTAAAAATAATGAAATAGTTATATTCACAAAGGTAGTAGTAGAGTATATATATATATATACATATATATAATGGTTAAAATTAATAAACTAAGTGCCTAAAATTTGAAAATACTTATGAAAATTATATTTAATTATATCAATTAAATTGAATAAATGATACTATCAAGATAATAATTACAATAACATAGATTTTATGTAATAATATATAAATATATAATGTTAATTGAGACAACAGAAATCAAAATTGTTTATTAGGATCACAACTATAAATTATGCATATGTATAATAATATTAACAAGAAAACTTTGGAAGAATTAAAATGTTGTGTTTGAAGTGGACCAAAATCTTTTTTCTTTGTAAGGTTTCATAATTGTAATGCTATACTTCAAAAGTGTTCACATTAGTATTGAAATTCCCTTAATATGTTTTGTTGAAAATATAATTATAACTTGCGTGTTTTCTGGAAAATAGTATAGGTTTATACTTTGGTTAAGCATATGTTTATGTACATACAATAGAAATTAAATATAATTTTTATAAGATATATATAGTTAAATGTAAAATTATATATATATAAACACTTGGGTAAAATATTGTTACTTCTTCAAAGAGATTTTATTTTGATGTTTGATATGAGAAAACCATGAGAAATATATATTTATATAATTTTTTCCCAAATTCTAACGGTCTATATCACTTAATTGAAGAAAGAGCTTCTGTGAACCCTTAATTACTAACTTCCATGGTTATGGAAGTACTTTAATTATGTATTGGAAAAAAATAAGTGTCAAACCCCCAAAGCATTAATATCTTCTTTGAGAAGGTAAGGATAATTGACTGCCAGTACATTTTAGTTGTCAAAAAGAGATATTCTGCTCTACGGCAATGATTTCAAAGTCACAGTTTTGTGTCACAATTCCAGTGCTTGCTTTTTAGGTAGATTAATAAGGAAAGTCCAAGAACTTAAGATCCACAGGCTGACATGATACCATATCCAAAACTTGAGATACCCTAGAGAGCTATTTGACAATCTTACAACAGAAAGTAGGTTCTCAGTATAAACATCAAGCATTCATACTTTTATTTTCTCTTCCAAGATCCTTCCTATTACCTCTTACCAAAGACTTAAAGCTATTTTCTAACCAGTTTTTCCTTTTCTATTATTTGTACTGTTGCTAAAATTTTTCTTCTCTGTGGTCCAAGGGTGACAGAGAAAGTGAGATGATTTTATTCTTGTTGTGTTCTCTCTGTATTTAATGTGAAAAAAGGCTTTTATATTTTAAACTCGCGTTACTAAAATGATTTATCTACTACTGACTGAAAAATAAAGTCCCTAGAGAATGCTGTTATTTCTAGTCTCTTAAATATATTCTGGTAAAAGCCAATAGAATATTCCTTAAGTATAGTCTAGGGTATTGTATTGTAACATCAAGTAAACTAAGATTTTAATGTACCTAAATTTGATTTTTATGGTGAAAAACACCTACCTTTTTTTTGAACCATTATAACATGCTCAGCAACATTTAGCAATATGACAAGTGGATGATTTTAACAACTCTTTTGCTATTATGTTATGTTGTACTAACACTCATATCATCTTCAGATTGCATAAAAATAATCCTAATTTATACATGTACAACTTTAAACAATTTGTTTTAAAGTAAAAAAGCTAGGTTTGTTGACCTGTTAAAAAATTTCTATAGGCATGTGACTGTCCTTTATCATATGACATGTGTACTGTCAAAGAACATTTGACATTTCTTTAGTTCATGTTTTGTAAGTTGCCTGTCCCTAGAATAATGACAATTTAAAATTCTTTTATTTTCCTTGCCTCATTTCTAGAATAAGTTGTAATAATATTCTGGAATAAAAACATATTTTTTGAAATATTTTGAAAGAATTACTATAATGCATTGCTTTCCCTGGTGAGCAATTCTAGGCACAAGCAAAACTTGCTTCTAATAACTTCTAGGAAAATATAATTTGTTTTGAGTTTACTTTAAATGTTTGTATCTACATAAGCAAACAAAAGTATTGACTTCTGTTTCTAGAATATATGTAGAATTTCAACAGAGTTATATTAATACCAATAAACAGCATTGCCTCCACCAAATTTTTTTTGCAAATCTAAGCAGGCTATTGTAAAATATCTCCCTTTAATTACTTTTTACAACCCCAAGAAAGTATCTCATTTTTGTTACCAATGTATTTTCCATTAAATGATATATGCAAAAATTCTCTGTTGTCTTGCTCTGGCTGATATAAAGCTATACTTTCTGTAGAACAATCTGGTTAGTAAGAAGTCAAGCCAATTACTGTTTCCATTGCCTTTAGCCAAGGATATTAGAACCACCTTACCAATCATTCTAGAGACAATGTGTTCATTCTTTCATTTATTTAAATATATTCAATAAGCTCTAAATATATATAAGGAGCTATACCAGATACTGGGATTGCAAAGATGAGTATGTCCAGGCTCCCATCCTGAAGCAGCAGATAGTCTGAGAGAAGAAAAGAAGACAGTATGAAAGATAATACAGTATGAAAAAAAAATACAAAACTACATAGTAGGTAAGCACAGAGTGCTGCAGACAGACCTAGGAGAGTTAAACCATTTCTAGAGGTTAGGAAAAGCTACATTAAAAGGTGACACCTAAGCTGAAATTTGGATAGAAACTAATTACATAAAAAAAGTGTAGAGTGTGTAGAAGGGGTATATGGTAGTAACAATTATTAACATTTATGTCACTTTTACTAACTCATAACTCAGTATTTTAAGACTTAAAGGAGATAATGGGTGTAGAATCTTTGAGCAAGTATAACTGTCATATAGTAAATGTTTCAAAAATGTCAGATATCACCATCTTACATCAATTATTATAGAAAATATTAATTTCTTATTTATCCTTTATAATTAATAGGTTTTTATTGGTATAGTTATATTATTTAATAAAATGTAATAACCACTATTTCCATTTTACCAATTGGAACAGAAAATTTAAATAGCATTAACTTTTTGTGGAAGGCAACGTAGGTAGTAAGAGATGTAGCCTAAACCAAAGTCTGCCTGATTTAATAAATTACCATGGTTATAACAAACTTCCTGGAAGGAGCTCTCTGGCTGTGTAAGAAGTAAACTGAGACTAGAGAGTAGTAAACTCAGAATCACAAGCTTTTTTTGGGATAAAACTGAATGAGGAAAGCCTGAGAGATATACAGAGCTCATGGCTTTAACTTTGAGGGTAATGAAAACCTTTCAGTTTCAATTTTTCAATTTATATTTCAATATAGTTACTCTCTGGTTCACATGGGGAGAATAAGTTAAAGAGTTATTGGAAGGAATCCTGACCAACTAAACAAATAGACCAAGTATTTATTTGGTGGCACACTGATGACATTAAACTCCTTTCCTGGTAGAAAGGACTATTTATAGTTATGCCAAACCAGTAATGCTGCCTGGGCCACTTCAGTGCTAGTGGCCATAATGTAACACCAACACCAATAACTGCCTGACTGATATTCATGTCATAAGTGACAGTTACTGTGGATCTCCAACACCCTGATGCTACTTCCTACAGCTGTAGAGGCATTGCAGAAGTGCTTTCATGGTGACATGCCTGAATATTCAATGTCTTTGAGATGCACCATGTTTTCTTGATCTCCAGAGAATGGAGGTTTCACTGAAGATTCTTCTAAAATAGAGGATATTTTTATTAATTTTGGCTACTCTCATTTCGTAGGTACCTAAGCAACATGACTTTCCATTTTATTGTTTTACAATCCTTTTAGCAATTTATATTTTAGGGTTTTACATTATAATCGCATTTTTTTCTATATCAAATGTAATGTGGACCTTTGAATAATAATTTATTTCATAGATTAATTTATTTCAATTTATCAGCCTTTTCCTATCAATTTATTACCCCTTGTTTCCAGAACCCATTACCATTGCAGTTTTATAAGTTCAATAACATGTCTGTGAATATACATTTTTGCAAAAAATGTATGTATCTGTATATATTTGAGAAATTTTTCTGATGTTTTGACATAAAATTATTTCAGCTCTCAGTATCTTGTTCTGTTCCAAGTGATACTAAGTAATTAGCCTTCTCGCTGATACCATTAAAAAAATATCTTATTTTGTTCCTGTGCCCTGGTAAAGACAAAGTAGATCACATTAGTGCCCATGTGGTCAGAATTATCAATTGTGTTTTGGGTCTAATCAGACCTACTAAATCATAAAGTCAAATGGGCTCAGTGGGAACCCGTTGTATGATGGAAATAGTACATTCAGAATTAGAAGCAGACAACTCCAAAGACCACAGCAAACTATGTGAAGAAGTAGAGCAGATCCTTATATTATCAATTCATGTTGTACTGACTTCTGTCAGCTCATACCTAAGGCTCATGGAGTACTTCTGACTAGTTGATATAGGATGAAAATAAGTTAAGCTTGATTCAAGGATGGATCAGGTCAACAGGTGTCTAGATAAAAATATTCTACTGCTGCACTAGATCCTCATATGGGAAGTGCCCTGAAAAGAGAACAGTGAGAGTAAATTCTCCTAATGAGCAGAGTTTGAACAGTGTGACTGATTCATAGGTAGAGTAATGGCTTAGCTAATGGGTTGAATTCTGGAACAATTTAGATTAGGAGATCATTAAGAAGCAAGTTTAGGGAAGAAGTCTGTGGTTGAATCTATGGAAGTGGACACAAGGTCATGTAAGCCCCACCAGAAAGCATCCAAAGCTGAAGGCTCTCTAAATAACTAAGTAGACAGGATGACTTGGCCAATAAATTTAATCCAATTTCTATTCTGGGCCATCAGAGTCTTTGGACAATAGGGTTGTAAACAAAGCCATGATTGCACAGGTGGGACTATTCATTAGAACAGAAACATAGCACCCTCTCATTGAGGCTGCTCTTGCTACTTCCACTGCTGAATGTTCAATCCACTTGCAATAGAGATCAATGGTATACCTGCAATATACTATTGGTTTCTAAAATGGACAAACCAAACATTTTGTGGACAGTTGATTACATTGGACCCCTTCCATTCTGGAAAGGACTGGCCAAATTTCAGACTAATCAGGATTGGCCACATTTGGAGAGTAAGTTTGATTTTCTTTTTCACTGTGCCCTGCCAGCACCACTTAGTGCTCAGAATCTGAAATCTACTGAAATGGGAGATCACATAACATTTAATTTGACTAAGGGATTGTTAGATGGCAAAGAAGCACGGTCAGTGATGGAAATATTACTGTAGGAATGACAGGTCCTATCATATTCCAAACTATTGTGAAATCGCTAATCTAATGAACTGATAGGCCAGACCCTTGAAGGAAGTGTTGAGGAACTAGACTGAGAATGACAGCCAGTAAAAATGAGGCCATATCTTTTAGGATCCAGTATAAACCTTAGACCAATGGCCATTATATGGTGATATGTGCCCAAGAGGTAGACTGAATGGGTTCAGAGGCTAATGAGTTTAAATAGGGTTGGCCTTGCTTACTGTCTCTAACAGAATCCTGAGTTTGGTGGATTTGTGCTTCTTATCTTCACAAGACTTAGGGTCTACAGTCCCAAGTCCCATAGGGTAGAAATTTCCAAGAGGAGACAAGAGCATCTGTAACTATTACTGTCCACTGGTCTCACTGGGTTCCTAATCAGCAAGCAGGGGTAAATTATTGTATTAACAGGGGAAGGTAGGCTGCTTGCTACATAATGGGGTAAAGGAAGAATGTTTAGAATTCTGATGACCTTTTTGCATATCTCTTGCTATTCTCAAGCTGAATTTAAGGTACAAATGCACAAGTAAAGCAACTAAGGGCTGATAAGGGCATCCTAAAAATGGAGTTAGTCTCCTTTGGCTTGATGCTATGGCTCTTCTGCCATAAAAGCCACCAAGACCCACAGAAGTGGTAGCCAAAGCAAAGGGCAAGTTGGAATGTATTTTGGTGGAGAGATGAGAAGTATGGGTTACAGAACAACTGTAGCATCAAAAAATCTACTTTGTCCCACTATTTGTCCCACAATTCCTACTCCTGCATGTTTTTTCAGAAATTGTGATCAGTCAAAATCCCAAAAACCTATGCCTGAAAGTAGTAAATGAGTGTTAAAAATAAGTGGGTCTATGCCTTGTGAAATGTGAACTACAATGCTAGAGATTCAGCTGGTGACTTAGATTCCCTTCAGGAACCAGTGTCACCACACCTCACCTACACAAAGGTTGAGCTGATAAGAACTGTCCCATTCCCCAGAGAACCACCCCAACTGAAGAAGACAACTTGTACCACTCTCCCCAGGAAGATGCAGTTTATGTTCAATGACTGACTGATGTTCAAGATCTAGAGGTCCTCTTGAGAGTGTTCTGAAGCTAAATTCCAGCTGAGACTACATCCTTTCTTACTGGCTTTCCCTGCTCTGTGCTATTTCTTCATTCTCGTTCTCCTGAGAGCACTCCCCGACATATTGCATGAAAGTGTTTCAAACTCTACATCTGGGGGACCCAACCTAAAATCAGAGAGAAATGCTATTTATATATTAACATTTTCTTGAGGTTTTCATACACTATTGCTATGTGGGGAAAATGATACAACTATTTACAGAGCAAAATTGTTCACATTTTTTTTTAAAGCTCAGACATTTTGTTTCTAAGGAAGTATCCTGCAGAAATAATCATACAAAATTTGAAAGAAATATATGGGTAAATGAGTATTGTTTTAAATGAGAAAAAGTGCTGAATGTGCCTCAATATGTGAATGGGTTAAAGAAATCATAATATATCCATACATTCAATGCACCAGGATTAAGTAGACTCATTTGCTGTCACATAGAAATATGTGCAACAAATGATAGGAGTAAATCAAAGAGTTAAAGTGCATGTACTTTCATGTCAGCAGAACTGAGTTATTTTGCAGGCACTGCCTCTTATTCACTGTATGATGGCACAAAAGTACTTCACTGACATAAACCTGCATTTCATTTTCTTATTTTTAAAATTGTTTTTAATAATATAGCTTATGCAAGGCACTTAGCACAAAATTAATGATCAATATAAATTAGCTGTTCTTTTATTATTATTACATTTTAGCTGAAAATGTTAACTAGCAGAGCACTGACTCATTGAGTATATTTAGAGCATGATATAGCACTCTATACTGTAGTTTCAAAAGTATAGAAGTTAAAGCATGGGCTATAGCCAGATTCCCCAGCTAATCCCTTGTGAGATCACTAACCACTGTGCAACCTTGAGAAATTTCTTAACTGCTGTGAACTTCAAATGTTCTCATCAGCAAAATGGAATATAAGGATAGTTCTTTCTTTTGGGGATTACTACTCTAATAGACATAAATGAGAAAAACATAATAATAGCTAATGCTTACTAAATAGTAGGCATCTTTCAAAAATGTTTTATGTTTTTTATCATAGTAAATATAACTCTCAGGTATACATTGTTTTAATCATGTTTTATACATGAGAAAACAATAGCACAAAATAGTTAAATAATTTGTTGAGTCTTATGGCTAGTACAAGGTGAATCAGGATTTGAATCCTTTCTGTCTGTAAATTATGAAGCCTGGAACTATAACTATTTTGGTACAATGTGATTCTTAAGATATGCTAAGGGTTTAATGAATGGTGGATATCATATTTATATAAAATATATGTATGTGTACAAATACATACATACATATATACACATGCACATTCATACACATGTGAGTGTGTATGTGTTTGATTATTCATAGAGAAATGTCTGGAAGGAGTTTAAGCAACTGTTATTATTATATCTGGGAATGTACTTCAGGGAGATTATAGGAGGATATTCACTTTTTAATCAAAATATTTCTATTCTTCAAAAATATTATAGTAAACATATTCCTTTAAAGGAAGGGTAGAAACATAGTTTTAAATTATCTTAGTTAAGTCCTAAAAAATAGATTCTTAAGTAAGAAAAGTTAAAATTAGTACACTAAGTAATAAAGACCAATTGAAATTAAAAGTTCAGAAATGATGGGTAAGAAAAGTAGAAAAACAAGGCATCTCCTAATCATAGTTCCCTAGAGATGGAATACTTTTTTTATATATTGGAACCAACTTTAGGGGAAAGAGAGTCAACAGTGTTCTTTAACTACCCCGTTCATTGCCCACCTGAAGGCTCATAGATCATTCCCTGGCTCAACCTGGAACACATTCCTTCAAAGACTCAACTGAGCAATCTGAGTAATGGTGATGGGCAGGTCCTCCTGTGCCTCATTCTTTAACCCTTCAAAGGTGTGCAGAAAATGAAATAAAAAGTTCTACATGGAAATAAAATAGTGTCATTAATTTATTCATTAGTTATTAAAAGAACTGGGAATATCTCTTTTCATATTCCAAGCCAAATGATTATTGAATTATTGGTCATAATCAACACATGTAAAAAGGACTCTAGGTAATGTGCACTAAGTTTAGGAGAGGGATTATAAAAATTATTAAAGGAGAATACACTTAATGAGAAAGTTAGGAAGTAATTTTGATACATTATAAATAAATACATAAATATATATTTATATAAAATATAAAGTTCTTATATAATCTATGTGAGAAAATAAATTAGGCATTGCTGGTGTGAGGTATGGTTTTGGGTAGCTTTTGATAGCTATAGTTAACATGACACAAAGAATCAAGTTACCTTTCATGGTAGGTACATTTCCTTTTTTTTTTTTTTTTTTTAATACAGAGAGAGACAGAGCATGAGAGGGGGAGGGGCAGAGAGAGAAGGAGACACAGAACTGGAAGCAGGCTCCAGGCTCTAAGCTGTCAGCACAGAGCCCGACGCAGGGCTCGAACCCACAAACGTGAGATCTGACCTGAGCCGAAGCCAGAGGCTCAACCGACTGAGCCACCCAGGCGCCCCGGTAGGTACATTTCTAATAGCTTTAGTTTACATCGCATTGGCTATTCATTAAAAAAAAAAATGTAGCGCTAAGTGATTCAAAATGAGTTTCACTAGGGGCACTAGGTGGCTCAGTTAGTTGAATGCCTGACTCTTGATTTCGCTTCAGGTCATGATCTCATGGTTGTGGGATGGAGCACCGTGGGTCCGCATCTGTGTGTGTTGCATGCAGAGCCTGCTCGGCATTCTCTCTCTCTCTCTCTCCCCCGCCCCCTTCTGTCTCTTTCCTCATCTTGCATGCACTCTTTCTCTCTATAAAATTAAAAATTTTTTAAAAAGTGAGTTTTATTAGCAGAAAGGAAAAGAGTCTATAGAAATAGAAGACCCATTATATAAAGTTCCATGATAGATTATTCTCAGATATTCTTTTATTGAAGCATTAAAATGGTCCAAGGATGGTTTGGCTCTTCCAGAGGATGTATGTGCAGTATGGATGCTCTCTGGTTAGAGTCGCTCTTCCGATGTCATAGAACCGGCTTGTTCGACAGGAGTCCTGATGTTGTAAAGAGCAAAATGTAGGGGGAGAAATATGGACACAGAAATGAAACTTGCCAGGTCATACGTCCTACCTTTTCACCAGCCTTGTTATATGCCCTGGGACATAAAATTATTTCTCTGATTTCTTGATTTTCATCTGGTAAAAGTAACCTTAATGGGTTGCAGTAAAAGTTACTTTAACAATATAAATGACAGTGTGACATGTAATAGGTGATTATAGTCTATAAGTATTATAATCACTTCTGTAATCCTCTACAGAGTATATACTCCAGTTGATTTGTGAAAATCCCAAGTCCCAGTCCCTGGGATATTGAAACATCTGGATCACAAATAGGCAACCACATTGTGCAGAAAATGGAATCATTAATTAGCCAAAGGAGGCTCTAGAAGGCAAAGAGGAGAGTTATGCAGGCAGAACAAACGATAGTTTATTATTTCTGACTCTTGGATGACGTTTTCTTTTTGGACATGAAAAGTAATGAAATGTACAGGGAACTGGAGCTACCATTTTTGTGCTTGTGATTTTTATTTTCATTGTGAATCAGGTGCAGCTGAGGCAAGGCCTGGCGAATCAAACCCTGTGGTGGGCAGTTTAGCCTGTTCTGGTAAGCCAAGTAACTATTCACTCAATTGAAAAGAAAACTGGGTATGCTGATGGAGCCAAATTCAGAGCAAGCCCAGAGCTAAGTGCAGGGAGATGCAAGCAGCTCAGGGAAAGAGTACACAGAGGGCTGCTGACAAAAGGAAGCACTTTCAGGGTAGACTGCACCTTACCTGATAGAGCACTGAGAGTTTTTCAGTTTGGAAATGAAATTGCTCCTGTTCCCACTGATGTCTGGATCTTGATGACTTTAAGGAGGTATTTTAGTAACACGGATGCAAGTTGATTTTCTTTCAAAATGTAACTTTTGACACTTTCAGTTTTATATTTTATTTAGAGAGAATTAAGAACTTTTCTGCCATGTACTAATCTTATAATATTAAGAAGCCACATTAGCTGATGTTATTCTGTCCTTTAATGTGCCAGACTCCTCATTAGGCTCTTGGAATACAAAAGCGATTCTGACAGCATTGCTTCTTTTTCTTCTATTTTTTAATTTATTTTTGAGAGACAAGAGAGACAGAGCAAGCAGGGGAGGGTCAGAGAGAGAGGGAGACACAGAATCTGAAGCAGGCTTCAGGCTCTGAGCTAGCTGTCAGCACAGAGCCCAACACAGGGCTGGAACCCATGAACCATGAGATCATAACCTGAGCCGAAGTCAGATGCTCAACCGACTGAGCCACTTAGGCGCCCCAAGACAACATTGCATCTTTCAGAGAGGTTCAGAGTCTAGTGGGGGAAATAGAAGTCCAAACACATAATTTTAATAATGCAAGAAAAGTGGCAATACTCACGTGTGTAAAATGGTACACTTTTTAGCAAAGGCCTCGTGAAGATGGTTAACAACTGAGCTCAGACTTTAAGGATAAGTGGGCGTTTTCCAGATGGCAAAAGAGAAATGGACATTATAGAGAATGTCCTAAGGATACTGACTCTTTTAGCTCATTTAGCATGTGTCAGGTACTAAGGAAAATGCTGTATATGCATTGACACATTTGAACCTCCAACAACTGCCCTAGGTAAGTTTGTTGTTACTTCTTGATCCATAAGTGGCTATGGGGTCACATGTAATGATATTATCACACTGTCATAACCATTTCATTAGAATATCTTTGTATAGATGTATTAACATATCACTGTAGAAAAGTACAAAAAGCAAAAAACAGAGGATTACTTAATCAGTAAGCATCTCTTCTATGGCCAGGCACTGGTCAGGGCTGAACTGTACAGAGAAAAGTTGAAGCTATTCTATTAACAAAACAATGAAGCTGAAGAAACAAATATTGAGGAAAAAAGTAACTACCGGTAATTCTTTGCTGCCAGTAGATTAGGGATGAGAGATGGAATAGAAATAGATGACTTACAGTTTTTGCTTTAAAAATGGAGTAAATGTGATGACATAGTATCAAATAAGTAAAACATTAGGAGAACAACTTAAGGGGAGAAATAGAGAATTCACTTGGGGGCCTTGGGGTTCCCCTAAGAAAATGTCATATTATCTGCTTAATTACCTCTCAGTTTGATTAAGAACACCAAATCATACAGTTATGCTTTTAACTCTGTAACTCAATGCAAATTTCAAAACACCTATTTTACTCCAGATGAATAAAAATGATATAAACTCCTAAGGAAGCTTTCACGTGCCTCTTAAGGAGGTAAATGGCTACTCAAGCAATTTGACACAGAGCAGACCCTTAATATTTGTGGAGTAAAAGAATACATTAATGAATACATGAAAACACAGATTCATGGTGAGATTATTTATCTAGAAAGATGTTCTTGTAGAATGCAGATGAGAGAACATGGACATGAATTCATACGAAAGACAGTTGAAATTGATAAATCATTAACATCTAAATTGCAGAGTATTGCCCCTGGAGATGTTCCATACAGGGAGAAACTATCTTTGCTAAAGAGGTTGCTCCCTTCTTTTCTTCTTCTTTTTTTTTAATAGTTTATTGTAAAGTTGGTTTCCATACAACACGCAGTGCTCATCCCCACAAGTGTCTTCCTCCATGCCCATCACACCTCTCTTCCCTTCTCCCCCACTCCCATCAGCCCTCAATTTGTTCTTAGTATTAAAGAGTCTCTCGTGGTTTGCCTCCCTCCCTCTCCCAATTATTTTTCCCCTTCTCCTCCTCCATGGTCCTCTGTTAAGTTTCTCCTGTTCCACATGTGAGTGAAAAAATATGGTATCTGTCATTTTTTGCCTGACTTATTTCACTTAGCATAACACCCTCGAGTTTCATCCACGTTGCTACAAATGGCCAGATTTTACTCTTTTTCATTACCATGTAATATTCCAATGTATATATAAACCATATCTCTTTGATCCATTCATCAGTTGATGGGCATATAGGCTGTTTCCATGATTTAGCTCTTGTTGAAAGTGCTGCTGTGAACATTGAGGAACATGTTCCCCTATGCATCAGCACTCCTGTATCCCGTGGGTAAATTTCTAGCAGTGCTATTGATGGGTCATAGAGGAGTTCTATTGTTAATTTTTTGAGGAACCTCTACACTGTTTTCCAGAGGGGTTACATCAATTTGCATTCCCACCAACAGTGTAGGAGGATGCTCATTTCTCCACAACCTCTCCAGCATATACAGTCTCCTGATTTGTTTATTTTAGCCACTCTGACTGGCATGAGGTGGTATCTCAGTGTGATTTAGATTTGTATTTCCCTGATGATGAGTGATGCTGAGCATCATTTCATGGTTTCATGTGTCTGTAGGCCATCTGGATGTCCTTTTTGGAGAAGTATCTGTTCAAGTCTTCTGCCCATTTCTTCACTGGATTATTTATTTTTCAGGTGTGGAGTTTGGTGAGTTCCTTGTAGATTTTGGATACTAGCCCTTTATCCAATATGTCATTTGGAACTATCTTTTTCCATTCCTTTAGTTGCCTATTAATTTTATTGATTGTTTCCTTTTTATCTTGATGAGATCCCAATAGTTTATTTTTGCTCTCAATTCCCTTGCCTTTGGGGATGTGTCAAGTAAGAAATTGCTGCAGTTGAGGTCAAGGAGGTTGTTTCCGGCTTTCTCCTCTAGGGTTTTGATAGTTTCCTGTCTCACATTCAGGTCCTTCATCCATTTTGAGTTTATTTTTGTATATGGTGTAATAAAGTGATTTAGGTTGCTGCTTTTTAACATGGATAGTTTATAGCAAGCCTTACACAGAGTTCAACAGAAAAAGGAATGGAGGAGAATAACTGATTCTAAAGAATGAGCCAGGAAGATTCTACTAAGCTCATATACTCTCTTACTTTTAGTAGATGGAAGCATCCGCTTATCTTTAGATGTGTGTGGTTGGTCCTTGTTGATTTTATGTTCAACCCTCTAATCTAATTTAATCTTATTTCAATATGTTACTTTAAAAACGCCAGCTAAGATTCTCTGCTCATTTGTATAGAGATTTGTGGTAATCTTATTCCTTGGTCCACAGTTTACTTGAATTCAAACTCATCAGGATCTTTCCTTTCAGTTGTATTATTTTTACTTTTGACTCCCCTACTTCAAGCATGACTTCGCCTCATCTTTGAATGCATGGCATCTATTACTGTTCTTTGTACTTGGAACCAGAAATTATTCTCTACATAAAGTTGCCCCTTTTGTATTCTCTCATTGCTTGCATTTTTCAATCTTTATTTATTTTTGAGAGAAAGAGAGTGAGTAGGGGAAAAGCTAGGAGAGAGGCAGACACAGAATCTGAAGCAGGCTCCAGGCTCTGAGCTGTCAGCACAGACCCCAACGTGGGGCTTGAACCCATGAGGTTGGAAGCTTAACAGATTGATCCACCAAGTGCCCCACTCATTGCTAACATCTTTATTATTTATTTTTATTATGTAATAATTATGATTTTATTGCACCAATTTTACTATCTATATAACCTTGTCAATATTATTTTATTATATTACCTCAATGATAGTTTCATATACTCATTTTCAGGATATATTTAATATTAAAATTTAAGAGCAAAATTATATAATTGAATTAAAATGTTTAACTTAGAATTAAATATTTGACCTGTGGCAGCTGTAGTTAAATTGTATCCATATAATAAAGCATGAAATATACTATAATATGAAAAACTATAAACAAACAGAGTGCCTGGCTTGTATTACTTATCAAGCTAAGATATGGTGATATGAGTTAATAAGTCAAGGATGGTCATCCTTCTGAAAATGCTTATAGGTTAGGGAAAAACACAGACAATTAAATATAATATTAGAGTGTTATATAACCAGCACTGTGGTAGCAAAGAGTCAGAAAACTGTGAAATATAAATACACACATAAGCACTCATACACATGTATACATAATATGCATATATATTTGAATAAATAAAATGATTTTCATTTCATCAGTTTATTATTGTCAGAGTATGAAGTTGACTTCAATATAATGGCATACATACTTCTTAAATACAGATAGCCACTGCATTGATGATAGATTATTTTTAGAATTAGCACTGTATTTTTTAAAATATTTATTTAATTTTGAAAGAGAGAGAGAGCACAAGATAGGGGCAGGGAGAGAGAGGGAGACAGAGGATCCAACGTGAGCTCTGCACTGCCAGCAGAGAGCCTAATGCAGGTCTCAGACTCAAAAATTATGAGATCATGACCTGAGTTGGAGTCAGACTCTTAACCGACTGAGCCACCCAGGCACCCCATGCACTCTGTTTGTTTAAATTCGTGAGTTAATTTTAAGTATTTGTTATTAATTCAAAGTATTTCACATTCATAACACATAAGAAAAGGCTATGCTTTTATTTATTTTTATTTTTTAGGCTGTGCTTTTATGATTGACAAGTAAGGTAGAAAGACCACTTTCAAAGTAGTTGTTCTATTTGAAAATATACATTATTAATATTATTAGCAAAGATGTAAAAGCCATGTTCATTTGAATGAACAAACTTTAAAATATAACCTTACATTTAAGTTTTTGCATACATTACAGTCTTTGAATTCTGATAAATGATAAATAATATAATAACCATATTAAAATGGCTTTCAAGTCATTTTTATTACAACCTACAAAGTGTAGCAAGATAATAACATGAAAGATCTGATTATGAATTAAGAAGTATCATCTGGAGGACCAAAACTCTGTCTACTGTTTCCTTTGCAATTTCCCACAGAGTCTAGTAAAGAACAGTAGGTGCTCACCAAATATTGATGATGGTTTTACCTTAAAGTTAGTTTTGATGAATTTCTGAAATAGATACTTTTGAATGTTTTTTCCTTCTCTGAGATTATCTTATTCCATAATACAGCTAAATATTAAATTTCCACCATAGAAAAATATAAAATATATAATGCTTCCTAAGTAAGAATGATCTGTTGAGTAACTGAGTGATACAATTTACATATTACTCATGCTAATGTTAAAAACAAAAAACTCAGATAATGCTCTCCTTAAAAAGAATTATTTTCAGATTAACAGAGAATGAGTTGAGACAGTCTGTTCTGCTTTATTCTTAATAAATAATTGTAGTTAAAATACGATAAGTGAAATTGTTTTTTTGGCATTATTTATTTTAATTTCTTTTGTTTTTCTTACCATAGCACATATTACATGTCTCTTAATGGTTAGGGTTGAAAATAGCAGAATTGAAAAACTTCAAATTTATCCTGAATACTGATTTATTAAACCTGAGCTATCTAGGGTTTCTTAATCATAGTTGTGATGACAGGGGTGTCCAGAAAAAATATCTTGGAATGTTTTTCATTATATATTAGATTTTTCTAAACTTTATTTGGTCACTCAATTCCTAAAATGGTAGAAGAACAAAACATCCAATCTTAACTAGTTTGAACATTGTTTGTTTGTTTGTTTTGTTTTACAATAGAATACCTTTAGAAGGGAACATGTGCCAAAGACACTGTGTAAAAACCATTGTCAAATAAATGACCAATAGGAACACTTAGGATTTTTAGATTGAGAAATCATGTTAGATTTTCTGTAGTATGGATATTGTTTGGATGGGTAGAAAAAAAGTGGATGAGACATACAGGAAGGATAAAAAGCCCTAGTATAATCTCAGAAGCAGACAAACAAAAGCTGGATTCAGTAAAAGTGATAATGGGACTTAGTCTGACACCAAGGTGTGAATACGGAAGAAGATCAGGCTGTCAATGGATGAAAAGGGTCTGACTCAGAGAGCAATGGAAAATGGACTCTAACCAGCCAGAGGCTGAATGAAGGTATTTCTTGCTTGTCAAAACCCTCTGAGACAGAATCACTTTGTTCAATTTCTCCCAAACTGGGAAAAAAGGACAGAAAATATATCTCTAGGTGTTCATAGAAATAAATTGTGTCCATAATCTGTCATTCAAGGCATTGAAATTCTACTCCACATTATAAGGATAAATTTATACAAACTTTCTGAAGTACTGTACATCCCCATAAGCTTTGTAAACACTGTCAACATTGTCAGGTAGAAAAGTCATTTTGTTTTTACTATGCATATATTTTTGTCTGGTTTTATTGAGGTGTCTTAAAATGCAGGTGGATATAATGAGATCATTGGATGGTAGAAACTAAAGTAAAAGCCAGACTCTGCCAGATCTGTTTTATGAGTTCACAATTTTTATTCTGTAGGTTTAAACATAATAATGGCAGATAGTGGGAGTGTAAGAAAAAAAAAAGTGTGTTGCCAGGGAAAACCATAGACTTGAAAGTCAAATAGACTTAAGTTGTAATAAGTCTACCTTTCTTGTTATGTGACTTTTGAACTCTATTTAAGCTCTTTGATTTTGAGATTTCTTATCTATATAACAAGGACAATTATTTCTATCTCATAGTATTGATGTGTCTAGTTTCATGCTTGACATAGAGACAGGAGTCAAAAAATGTTAGCTCTCATCCTGTGAAATGTCATTATTTTATTCATGGTGAATTTTCTGTTAGAAATAAAACAGACTATGTCAGCTATTTTTTAAAAAAAAATTAGGGGTCCCTGTGTGTCTCAGTTGGTTAAGCGTCTGACTTCGGCTCAGGTAATAATCTCATGGTTTGTGGGTTCAAGCCCCGCATCAGGCTCTGTGCTGACAGCGAGCTCAGAGCCTGGAACCTGTCTTCAGATTTTGTGTCTCCCAATCTCTCTGTCCCTCCCTTGCTCATGCTGTCTCTCTCTCTCTCTAAAATAAATAAAAAGAAAAAATTAAAAAATTTTAATGTTTAGTTGATTTTGAGAGACAGAGAGAATGCAAACAGGGAAGAGGCAGGGAGAGAGGGAGACACAGAATTTGAAGCAGGCTCCAGGCTCTCAGCTGGCAGCAGAGCCCAACACAGGACTTGAACCCACAAACCTTGAGATCATGACCGGAGCCGAAGTCACATCTTTTACCAGTTGAGGCACCCAGGTGCCCCGACAATATCAGCAATTTTTAAAGTTCATTATATGTCTATATTGTGGCTCTGAAAACTTTTTTTAAATTAACAGTATAATTAATTCTATACATCTGCCTGCTGGGTTATAATAACTGCAATGTTAAACATTCAGTTTATGATATGATCCAAAGTTTAAAAAAAAGAGAATGACTTTGATTTTATATTAGCAAAAAAAGAGTTTGTTGTTGAACATTAAATACTTACAAAGAAGTTTGGGAGGGACTGAAAACAGTCTGTAGCTTGATCTTCCAGCAACTTTTACTGAAAATATGCTCTAGAACTGGGC
Source organism: Suricata suricatta (assembly GCF_006229205.1). Classification (NCBI taxonomy): domain Eukaryota; kingdom Metazoa; phylum Chordata; class Mammalia; order Carnivora; family Herpestidae; genus Suricata; species Suricata suricatta. The sequence goes on from NC_043700.1 coordinate 117,773,129, forward strand.
TGTCAAGAAAGCCACTGTTCTTTCTATAATCGGTAAGAAAGCTACATTTAGCATCAGGGAGTCACTGCTACGGCTCCACACTAGCTCTGCTGTCATCCTTGTGTGCAAACAATGCCTCAGACAGGCCCTGTCCTTTCTCCCTCGTAGTTTAATCCTAATGCAAGTTTTGCTCCAAGTTCATCTGATTTGTGGTACCTAAATAATTTTTAAAATTCTAGGTTCAGCATTTGAGCTCCTTCTATATAGGAATTTTTATAAAAGATAGAATGGATCATTATCAAATTGAGTATCTGCTACAATCCAAAAATTGCTAGTCAGTAACCTGCATCCATCATTAAATTTTTAAATAACAATAGGCGCCTTGCTAATAAATGTAAACAACCTTTGTGCAAATGAAATTAAATTTTTAAATAACAAAAGGCGCCTTGCTAATAAATGTAAACATCCTTTGTGCAAATGAAAAAGTATCTAGATTTTGTTGAAGAGACATATTCTGCATGTTTGCTTCTCCTCTAATTCAATTAAAACCCCATCATGATAGCTACTACATTTAATTAGGGGATAAAAGTAAAACCAATATGTCCTATTTAAGATAGTTTGGCAAAGGGAGAGAGAAACAAGAAATTTGATTCATAAAAAGACATATAGGAAGGATACATAGTTAGCTACTTTAGTCTCTACATTTACACAAGGTAATAATAAGGTTTTCAAGTTGTTTTACTCCTACCCGTTCTGCATTTCATTTGTTCATAGTCACTACTTCTACTCTTTCGGATTCTGTTGGGGTGGCCCAAATCTTTACTCCTAAAGAATCTAAGTCTTGACGTTCCTGCATATGTATCATCACTCCAGTCTTCTGTTAACTAACACTACCAGATATGGCAGTACACCAAATACTCCTCCTGCCCCCTACTGTGCTAAAAGTAACCAATTTGCCCTTGATAATCAGAAGCAGTCACTTCATATAACATAGTATTATTTCCCTTTGTGGGGTTGTTTATCAAACAGCAAAAAACCCCAAAATGACCAGGTGGCAATCTCAATGACAAGTTCAGTGACTATTGTTTTATTTGGTGAAAGCATCTACCTAAAAATTCTAAACCAGTAGAACTCTGTGATGCAAGGAAAAGTAGATAGTACATTGTGAACTAGTCATTCGGTACAACATAGGAAATGCTATTTGTAATTTACCTGGTGATTCCAGTTCCAAGTGTTCTGACCATGGGAGGAGACTAGCCCAGCCTTATGTATTGGTCACTGATATTTATAACATCTATCACCTCTTGGATGTCATATTTCTAAAAGGCTCCTTTAAATCAGCACAATAGCACTTTTTAATGGCCGATTAACCAGTTACCCCTAGGTGATAGAGTTAAGATTGATTATTTCTATGAGTATAAACCAGTTGCCTCACTACTTTGGAAAGTAAGCACATTCATTAAAAAGTAGAATATTCTGATGTTGAATAAGGCATTCTGTAAGATTATAATGGCATTGTTGGAAGAAGCATGGCAGGCAGAGAAAAATAGACCAGAATAGCTGTTTCTTCAAACAAGAAAACCTTGTCCCAAGTTAACTAACAGTTCCCCTAGGATATATTGCCATGTGGAGACCTCAGTATTGTTCTTTGCTGCTGGCCTTTGGCCCTACAAGTGACATATCCAGCTAAGCCCTAGTAAGAAGAAAACTGTCCACGTGCACTCCTTCATAATCTTTATCCCTATCAGCATCATCACATTTTGCCCCAATCCTTGAGCGTTTCTCCTACTAAGAGAAACACAAACATCCTCTTGTTCTGGGTCTATTTTGAGAAGTTTATGAACATATCTTTTTCCCAAGTCTTTTTGTAACCTAACTGCTTTAAAATTTTCTTTTTTCCAGTTCCCTGACCACCTGGCCAAACTACTGCCCATTCTTTTCAAAAAACTGCTAAACCATACTTCCAGCCAGTTCTTTTTCATGCAGTGTGACATGTGTATAATTTGAATTTTTGCCAAATGCACCATCTTTTGCACTCTCCTTTCCAGCCAGTAGAGTATAGCAGTATTTCAGGCACACCTTTAACCACTTTCTAGCATATGATAAAAGACCATGTGTAAACAAGTTTCTTTTTTCACCTCTGTTTCTCCACTAACTGCTCACTGGGAACTCTGTGTGTGGGCATGCACAAATGTGGGCTAAGGAGGGGTACCAGTGGAGTAAAGGTAGTTGCAGTGGGTTCAGAGACTTCTAGAGTGTTAATTTTACTTTTCCTTAATATTCTAAAGTATGTCTAGTTATAAATAATATATTATTCATATTAAATATAGAATAAAGCTAGTAATTATATAGATTGAAGTTATAGTATATAAAAATTAAAGTAAGAACTTAGTGGGCTGCCCCTTGTTAATCTTTGGTATTCCATAAACAGTTAGTCAGCAATTCTGATTACCGTTGCTGTTACCTATTATGAAAATCATGATGCCCTTGCTTCTGTATATTAAATGTTTCCACTTGGCCTCTGATTTCTTAGATCCCATGATTCTCATTAAAATCAGAACCCATATCAATACAACCTTCTTTATCATTACTACAAAGAACAGCAAACAATATACTATGTCTTTCCCTATCAATGGATTTTTCAATGACTTGGTGAAAAGACTATTTCTTAGGAGTCATAATGGCTATATAAATGATTCATCCATGATTAATGCACTCCAACATTGTTAACTCCTTGAGGTGTTTGGATCCCTTCTATGCTATGCATGGGAATTTTGTCCTTTTGACAATTTAACATAAACCATATTTAGGTCCATATTTCAGAAACCAACCAACAAAACAGATTCTCAAATGCCTCAGTTAGAAATAATACTTAGATTCTCTTGTAAGAATATAGCCTTATAAATATATTTATCCATGACTAAAAGTGTATGCTTATCACATTCATATAGTATATTTGTGATTGATTCTCACACATATTCCTCATTTCCATGTTTATATATGTTAGCAAAGTTTTAATGGACTATTATGAGTAAACTTTATCCCCACACCACCCTAAGATCTCTTTCTACAGATGTACATACTGTTGGAGGTAATGGTAAGGCTAGAGAATAGGTGTCTTCTTGAGGTAACCACTGCAGATGACATTATCCCAAAGTCTTAGGCAACTCAAAATTAGTCTCATCAGGGGAGAAAAAGTTACTCTGTAGGAAAGGGAAGTTCCCTGGGCATTCCAGGATTTCAGAGTCAACTAAATCCACACAAATGTTCCCATTCTAATTTTTGAAGTGTTTTTTTCCAACAAATATATTAATTTTCTTATCAGACATATGTCAAGACTGTAAATACTGTTTTCAGTAATTTAATATAGAAATCAAAAGCATCAGAGTTTCTGCACAGTTGTCATAATTATTACCACTCTTCATCAAATACTTCTAGTTTTCGCCTCTCTAGACATGTCCTAAGATTTCACTTCCTTGTGATTGGGTAGAACTATATTATTATTTATACCCAGTCAGTTGTGAGTCGACTTATGTGTATAACTTCCAAGACAGAGCATTCAATTTCCTGTATGAGACATTCCACACTTTTCATTTACAACCAACCTAACCATTATGTTCAAAAAGGTAGTTAACATCAAGGGGCGCCTGAGTGGCTCAGTTGGTTAAGTGTCTAACTTCAGCTCAGGTCATGATCTCAGAGTTCATGAGTTAGGATTCTCTGTGCCCTCCTCTCTCTCTGTCCCTTCCCCATTTGTGCTTTGTCCCTTTGTCTTTCAAAAATAAATAAATATTAAAATTTAAAAATTTTTTAAAAAGAAAGTAGTTACATCAAGGATCTGAGTCCCTTAGAGATTATGAAGAGAATCTCCCACTCTCCAGCAATGGGTATGGTATTTAAACTATTTTTGTTTTGAGTTACCTAGATTTGGGGGAGGGAGTGTTTGTTAACACAGCACAGCTTAGCCCATTCTGATTAATACACTGGTTTTTAAGGGTATTAAGCGATACCTTCACTGCATAAGAGATTATAATTCTTTTAAGGCACTTATAAAAATTTTCTGAAGCTGGGACAGAGTCTTGAGTAGGACTTTGGAACCCAGGCTTGTCTTTTCCCTATTCTATATTCTTTAGCACAGAGAAAGTAGTTCACTCTCCCCAAATTCACGAAGTCTTCATTTTTGTTATAAGGGTATATTGGGTATATCTCACCAAATTCTTTCCTTCCATAAAAACTTTCTCCCAGGAGACTACAGATAATTATTTAACTTATTGCTTTGATATAGCATATGATGGAATGGCAGTGTTCTGTAACTCTGATGTTAGAAAGGATTCTCACAGTCTTCAATCACAACCAGGTCATATACTCAATATTAGGGACCCATTTCCTTGCTTATTGCCAGGCACAAATTGTTATGTCAATTAGGGTTTAGTAGCAAATATGAAACACACTCAAGTAATGTATGCAGAAAATAATGCATTATAACGAATTTCTTACTGAATTATTGGAAAGCAATAGGAATAGATTCTAGGTTGAGACCCCAAATATAACTTCCAAACCAACAATAACTGGTCTTGAAGGGGGTTGCTTTTCTTTTTCTTTTATCAATTTAATTTTATTATGGTAAAATATTTATATAATATGTTTTAAGATTCAGTCATGTTGTAGTATATGTCAGAACTTCATTCCTTTTTTATGACTGAATAATATTCCATTGTGTGGATACCAAGTTTTGTGGGGTTTCTGATTTTAAATTTTTAAATTGAAGAATAAACAACATTCAGTGTCGTATTGGTTTCAGGTATACAGTAATTTGATATTAATATATGGTGTAAAATGATCACCACAGTAAGTCTAGTGGCCATCTGTCACCACACAGAGTTGTTACAGTATTAATGAATATATGCTGTTGTACTTTACATCCCAGAGACTGATTTTCCTGACACATCAATAACCTTTCTGTTGAATCAGGAATTCACTACTACAGTTGCTTGCTTCATAACCATAATACTTATGCTACACTATACCACACGCACACACACACATACACACACATGTGCGTATGTACACACACATACACATAACACAAATGGATGTCTTGTGCCTTTCTTCTCTTTCCACTTAACCCAGTTTTGAATTCAAGCCTTCTTCAAGTATGTCTGATTTGAAGAATCTAAATCATAACAAGGGATCTTACATTCTATTTTACTGTTTTAGTAATGAAAGCATGTTAGAGAGGGTTGGAATTGACTCTGAATTTCCTGAACCAATGCATCTACTAGTTTCTGTACTTGGTAGTAATTTATGGAGTGAAAGACTAATTGTGAAAACCTTTAGAATAGCACTTCAATTCTGAAGTTGCCCCTTAATCATTTACTCTATAGAACTGTCAAACTTTAGTTCAATTCACTACTTTAAGTATATAATTTGTGCCAAGTTCTGGAGATACAGAGAATAGTTACACTAGTATCTTATCCTTAAGGGACTAACAGTCTATAATGTAGGATAGACTAATCAATAACGGTAGTAATTCAGGTATTAACAGTGTACCAAGAGGTGAACAGCATGCTATGGGATTAATTTAGCTTCAGGTAGATATAGAATGGATTATTTGGGTACTCCTGCATGGATAAATTTAGATCATACCTTAATTTTTTTTTCTGGTTTTAGAGGAGAAAGGAGACATGTTATGTGAGGAGACAAGAACATGAGAAAAGCATGAAAATATGAGTCTCTATATGGAAGGATATGATCCCTGACCCACAGTATGTGTACAATAAATATTTGTTGAAATAAATGAGAAAAAAACCTAGGATGCAGAGGTCATAATAAAAGTGAACAGAAAATAGGCCAGAACAGTAAGGATTTTTAGGTTGTTATGGGCTTTTAAAGCCTGTCTTAACCAATAAGTTGTGAGTGGAAATCAAGAGGTATCACTTTCAGTCCAAGGGATTTGATTGCTGGTACAAAATCACACACTGTTTTCTCCCTTGTAAAATTTCCAAAGTCTGGAAGGAGTCTGTTCCAATCACAGGAAATGTAAGAAAACAGAGCTCTTTTATACAAAGAAATCATAGTCATAGCTTTGTAATGGTAACCCTGGAAGTATTGAAGAGGATAGATTTTACTGCCAACAGCTGGAGTCAGAGAGATCAGATAAAATACGATGTAAGAGTCTATATTCACTGGAGCAGAAGCAGTAGTGGAGATGAAGAAGCTCATCTAAGAGACATTAAAGGGGAAAAAATGAAAGGACTTACTTGAAGCAAATATATAGATGAAGAGGGAAAGGAAGAAGTCACCAATAAGTTGAAGATTTCCATCTTGGCTCTCTGAGAGAATGGTGATGTCTTAGTTGGAATACAGACATTTAATATTTGCTCACCAAATATATACGTGTGTTCCCATATTGCCTATGCCTCCTGTTCACACAAGAGTAGGGTCAAATTTTCAAGCAAATAATGGAAAATAAAGTGATTTAGTAAAGAACATTTATTTCTGTGGAAGAACTTCTCAGCAATGAGCTATGAACAGAAATGATGTGTATTCCTTCTGGGAAAAGTATTTGAGTGGTGTGCGACTGTCTGGATCTTCCCTTCACCTGATGACAATGGAGATCTGGAGATGACTGAACCACTTAGGGACAGGATCGACAAGTCACTCAATAGAAGCAATCCTAGAATGGCATCCAGTCTTTATCACATGTTGAGTTAAGTGAGATATTAATGTTTTCATGTGTAAACTAACTAAATTGCTTTTATGATCACTTAGCCGGTTTACCATGTCTAAAACGTGGTGAATAGAGGAAGAACAGAGCACATGTGGAGGTTAATAGTGATAAAATTTATTGAATATTTATCAAATGTCAGTCTCTGGTTTTTTTCTTTCCCTCCCTCCCCCAGCCCCCCACTTCCCACAAGCCTGTCCTGCCCTGCATGCATTGTCCCCCCAAAAATACCCCCCAAAATCACAAAAGCAGAAAAATTTTTTGAATGTTTAAATGCATTGTTTTTTTGTTTTCCTGCTGCACTTGACTTCCATGTAGAAGTGGGTGTCAACCAGCTCATTTTATGGCCTCTTCACCTTGTACATTGTTCTTAGGGTGAATTTATCTTTTATATGATCTTTAAAAAATATTTATTTATTTATCTTTGGAAGAGCACAACCAGGGGAGGGGTGGGGGGTGGGGGACTGAGGATCCAAAGTGGGCTCTGTGCTGATTGGCTGACCGCAGCCAGCCTGACGCCTGTCAGTCTCTGTTTTAAGCATATCCATTACGTGTAACAACTTACTTGCTTCTCAAACAGCCCTCCCTATACGGAAGGTCTGTTTCATTCTAAAGTTAGAGATGTGGAAATGGAAGCACAGGGAAGTTAGGTAATTTGATTTCATATAGCTAGTATGCTGTGAGCCTGAAATTTTGGATCATATTTTACCCTTGCTGAGTTTGAGATAAGAATATCCAGTATGCATATAGAAATATGTTTTTCATGCTTAAGCAATTTAACTTTGTGATTCATTAACATGGAGCTGATATCTGACTCCAAAGACAAGAAGAATGTATTTGGAAGCATATTAACACAAAGAAGAGACCAAAGTAGTGGGAACATGAGGGGACTTTTTTGAGACCTGAAATAATAAGAACACACACAAACACATAATTATCAAGATGGGAGTGCCCTAAGGTTCTAGTTCTTGGTGGTTTTATCATGCTGCCCACTCACACTTCTAAAGCCTGGGTGCAGAACAGGAGAGCAATGCATAGAGTTGGACTCAAAAGGCCTTTCATTGGTCTGCAGAACCCTTCACTCTGAGGGCAGTGAGATAAAGTATCTGTGTTTGCCTTCAGTCTGGGTGGATTGAAAAAAAAGGGAACAGGTACTCTGATTACTTCCTCACTACAAATCCACACTCTCCAGGGCTTGGGGGCAGCAATTGCAACCTATCCATCACCTTAAAATTTTAAGCAAATAATGGAAAACAAAGTGGCTTAGTAAATAAAGCTTCCGTTTGTGGAAGAACTTCTTGCCATTGTCTAACTCTGATAACTTTTCCTTGTCTACTTTTTCTCTATGATTTCAGAAAGCTGAACTCTTTTAATATGGCTTATGTAAGCAATCTTTCTCCTGCCCTATTTATCATTATCTCTCTGGCTCAGCCATTTGTCTGGCCTCTGAGGGCTTTATATTTGAAATGTTTGATATTAACTACTATATATATATAAATATTCTCAAATACCTTTTTACATTTGTATATCTAGGATGTGTTTCTCATGCCTTGATGTCTATAACACATCTGTAATTAGTTGTTTAGCCAATATACAAAAGAAACTTAAGTTTCTCTTATGGTTAACATTTTTAAAAGATTGTAAATATTTATTCACTTTTTTAATGTTTATTCATTTTTTGAGAGAGAGAGAGAAGGGTGGGGAAGGTAGAGGAGGAGAGAGAGAGAGGGCACAAGTTGGGGAGGGGCAGAAGGGAGATACAGAATCTGAAGCAGACTCCAGGCTCCAAGCTGTCAGCAGAGAGCCTAATGTGGGACTCAAACCCATAAACCGTGACATCATGACCTGAGCCAAAGTCTGATGCTTAACCAACTGAGCCACCCAGGTGCTCGTTATGGTTAACATTTCTTAATGTTCCTATTGGGATGAGATACCTGTAGGGTAATATATGTTAATATCAAGGGGACAACATATTACAAAAAAGAAAAGTGTGAAGTCACAGAATTCTTTGGTTCATTCTTGCCTCTGTTACTTATTATACATGAGGGCTTGCATCTTCTAAGCTTTAAATTCTGAGCCTCAGGTTTCTCATTTGTAAATTGGGGATAACTGAGCTTGTTTCATCTATTGTATGTATGAAATCAAGTAACTCACAAAAAATCCCTATACACCTAATATATAGCAGGCTGTCTACAGAAAGTTAGTTCCCTTCCCACTAGTTTGTATTTTCAGTGAGATTTTCACTACCAGGATGCCAAGTATATCTACCTCCTTTGAAATCATTCTCTTTGAAGACTTAATTCCAAGTTTTTGATAGTTTAGATTTTAAGACAATTTAGTACATGCACTAAGGTTAATAATTTTAAGTCAATAGTAGTATTATACATTCCTTTATTGGATGGAATTATGAAAAAATTATTTTATGGTAATTTAATATCTATTTTTAGCCTCTGTACTTTTTAAAGTTTATTTATTTTGACAGAGAGAGAGCACAAGTGACGTAGGGGCAGAGAGAGAGGGGAGGGAGAATCCCAAGTAGGCTCTGTGCTGTCAGCGTGGAGCCCATCACAGAGCTTGAACTCACGAACTGTGAGATTATCACCTGAGTTGAAATTAAGACTAGGACGCTTAACCGACTGAGCCACCCAGGCTCCCAGAGTGTCTGTTCTTATAACGTTGCAGAAAAATTTTCATTAACAATCATGAATATTTTCACCTGCATTTTTTCTTTCTTACTTCCTTTAAAAATGCAGCTCAAAATGTTATTTCATGAAATTCTCTTTTGTAAGTAAAAACTGAATTAATTTTCTGACATAAATTAATTATCCATTCTCTATATGTCAGAAAACTCACAACCTCAGTTTGCACTAATCTATGTCCAAATTTTGAAGTAGTCTCTCCATTACATAAACTGTGTGTGTATAAATAAAAACTCCTTTTTTTTAAAAAGTTTATGTATTTATTTTGAGAGAGAGAGTTAGAGAGCAGGGGAGGAGGAGAGAGAGGGATAAAGAGGATCGCAAGCAAGCTCATGCTGCCAGCACAAAGCCCAACGTGGAGCTCAAACTTAGGAAAGATGAACTCATGGCCCTGGTCAAAATCAAGAGTCAAGAGTCAGTCCCTTAACTGACTAAGCCACCCAGGAGCCTATACATAAAAACTTTGAAAGGATTTTTGGGAAAGTCTTTTAGGAATATGACTTGAGTTACAATAGAGATTTCTCAATGCCTTTTATATGCAATGATTTTGATCAGGTAATATGATTTATGAAAATATCTTGCAGCTATTTTACTTGAGAATTTTCAATAAGCTTTTAGTTTTCTAATTTGACTTCTTCTGATAAGCGAACATCTATGGAAACACATCAGCAATTTTGTACATGGAAATTGAATAGAGAAAAATTATGTTTACTTCAGTGAGGAATATCCTGACATTAAATTGCTTTTCTGTATTTTATTAAACCAATAATGGGCAAAGAAATGTTCATGCAAAGGAGGCTATGATTAATTTGTCTGGTAAGTGGACTAAGGGTTCTTCTTTAAAACTTTATCTGCACAAAATAAAAGAGAAATATAGTTGTTGCTTTTTCTTTGCCTTTTGGTTTCATGCTTTTATTTCAAAAGGCTAATAAGTAAAGTTTTGGCCCAAGCTTATTTTTAGAAAGGCATTTAGTGTTGTCAATACTGCAGGAAACTCTATTTCAGTACAGTAAAAGTGGGTTAAAATATGTTTAAAAATATTTTTTAAGAAAAATTATAACCATTTTCAATTTTGGCTAACTTTATAAATTACTTCCTATTTTGTAATCTTATGGTGACCATAATTTGAGAGAGAACCTAATGTTTTATATCTGTGTTTTAGGCCTAACTGAAAAATAAACACCATAATCCCACCTAGACATGGAGGACACTCATCTGAAAATCATATTGGGTGGATATAAGCCTGGATATGTCAGGAATATGCATTCATTTATTTGCTCACTCATTCAGGATTTACTGTTAAGTGCTGGATAAAAAGTTCAGAACTACAAGACTTCACCCCACCTTCACAGAGACTACAGCCAGTCAGGTGACACAGAGTTCAAGCATTTCTGCCCATGCCACATACACAACCTTCACTCATACAAGCTCTTAGCCCTTTAGTCAGATCTCTCAAGCGAGCTTAACAGGCTTGGTGATCAAGCACTGGGGCTCATAGCTGATTAAAATAAGTAAATCAGACCAGAATGAACCTACCAAAGACATTAAAAAGAGATGAAACCGTTTTGGCTGTGAAAGTGGTAGAAAAGTTTTCCCCACCTTATATTCCATGTTTTCAACCACAAGACAGCCCACTTGCTGATTCAGTTCTTGTTCATTCATTTAATGTTTATCGACTATTGCGCGATGTATACCATATATGGCTTTGGATTTCTACAAAACAGAAGTAAACTATGGCCCTTAACTAAAACAAACTAATAGTATTGTGCATAATGTCTGTATGTTCGTGTTTCTGTGTGAATATCTTTGACAGGGAGATGGGGATGAGGAGATTAGGTTTCAAGAGTCAGAATTAATCAGAGGAGACATGGTGTCAAAGGAGAACTTTTAACTAAAATAAAAATTACTTAAAATAAATGGTAAGCCTCAAATTGCTGCCAGAAAAGGTAATGAAACTGTTACACAGATGACATGATGGCAGTGGTATCCTTGAAAGGGCAGAATGAGAACATAATTAGAGTGAAGATGCAAGGCACCCATCCCACTGTGAGAGCGGAAAGAAGAAAATGACTAAAGATCTGGGAACAGGAAAATAAGTGAGGTGGCATGAAATGTTTGCATTACTGTTCAGCAAATACTACATTTCCTGCCTCACTGTAGGCAGTCTATTTACATATACCTTATTGATATGAGGATTGATTTTTAGCTTCTGCTCCTCTAGACTGAGCTGCAAAATAAAATAGACAGTACAGAGTCCTCCAACCAACCTGAATGGCTGAGGGAATCATTTTTAGAATATGTGAGAATTCTCACTGAGAATAGTTATTGTTGCATGCCACTAAATTTTGGGATGTTTTGTTACATACAGTAGTAGAGTGACAAATTAATTGATATTTAGCACAGGGATGTTGCATTATCAAACACTCAGCATGGTTTACATTGGCTTTGAGACTGGGGAGAACTTTTACTGAAGGCTGGATAATGAGCCATGATATATAATGGCAAAAAATATTTGATCAAACTTTTGCCTGTGGTAACTTGGAAGATAGACCACATATCTAATGTAACTGTAGTATTGGGCAAGGTAATTTTGAGTAGCGTGAGACAAATGCTACTAGTTGCATCTGATAAAATACTATGGAGGAGGGGAGGAAATGAGTCCAGAAAAGAGCTGGGCAGTTTGAAATCAGAACCTGGAGGGTATACAGGAAAACCAGAAAGGCTTAGACATCACAACATAGCTTCAGGGAAAAGACAAAATCCTGAGCACTAGGTAAGAATGTAACCATCTTTGTTAATATCTCTAAGTAAATTAAAGTGGCTTCTAGTTCTTTGTTTGAGCTGGACAAAATGCCACTGGAAGGAGCAAAGCTGTGGTCCTATAGATCCTCATAAGTAAAATGAACTATAATGACTATAATTATTTCTAAAGAAAGAGTAGCTTGCCTAAACAAGTTAAACTCCACAATCCTAGGGGCACCTGGGTGGATCAATTGGTTAAACGTCATTATCATTGTCATGATCCTGTAGTTCCTGAGTTTGAGCCCTACTTCGGGCTCTCTGTTGTCAGCAGAGCTATGGACCTTCTGTCCTCCTATCTCTGGCCCTCACCCGCTCATACTCTCTCTCTCTATAAGAGTATTGCATGGCAATGAGAAAGAATGACATATGGCCATTTGTAGGAAAGTGGATGGACCTCGAGGGTGTCATGCTAAGTGAAATAAGTCAGGTGGAGCAAGACAGGTACCATATGTTTGCACTCATAGGTCTAACAGAACAGGAGAAACCTAATGGAGGACCAGGGGCAGGGGAAGAGGGAAAGAGAGTTGGGGAGAGAGAGGGATGCAAAACTTGAGAAACTATTGAATACTGAAAACGAACTGAGGGTTGAAGGGGAAGGGGGGGAAAAGAGGTGGTGGTGATGGAGGAGGGCACTTGTGGGGAAGAGCACTGGGTGTTGTATGGAAACCACTTTGACAATAAAATATTTTTAAAATAAATAAATAAACATTAAAAACAACAACAATAACAGCCCAACAACTCAAAAACGTGTGGTTCTGCTTTTTGGCAGTTGGAGTTCACTGGTGTCAGATACATCAGAAATCTACAGAAAACTATATTAATAAAATCACTACCAGTATGGAACAAATGGGACAATATATTCCAAGGTAAAAATACCTGACAGCCACCATCTTTCCATAAGACAAGAAGCAATCTGAGAAAGCTGCTCAGCCACCAAGAAGTAGTGCTTCAAAAATACCTAAGGAGTACTATAGATAAAGGAAGACCTCTCAGAGGGTAGAACCTAGAGTGGAAGAAATCAATGGAGAATGTGTAGCCATTTCCAGGGAGTTGAATCAAGTAACATCCTCTACGCTCAGGGTAGGGCATCTGCCAACATTTGCCCAGGAGGAATTTAGACTTCCTGTGGATTATTAACTAGTTCTGCTTTTTATCCTTCTCCTTGTGGAATGAAAATATTTATTATGAGCAATTTTGTTTGTTTGTTTGTTTTATCATTGTAAGTTGGTGTGGAGACTAAACGTTTGTCTCTTTGGTTCCTAAGTCTTTAGATCAAGAAGATCTGCACCTGAACAGGATGCAGATGTTAAGACTCTTGTCTTAAAGTCTGCTCCCACTATAATAGATAAGTCTGTCAGTGGTCTTAGAAAAAGACTACATGGGAAAAAAAAGAAAAAAAGAAAAAAAGGAGTATACGAATTTTGCCAGCAAGAGGACATAGAGGATATTTGTGAAGAAGGTAGACTTTGCTTGTTAGATGATTGTTTGGCAAATATTCATGCCCCTCTACTTCCCACTTTGGGGGCAATATACTTCTAAGCTCATTAATTTTGGATTTGGTCACGCGACCTGTTTTGGTCATTTGAAATGGTGAGGAAAATAACAGTGCAAAATTCAAGTATAGACTTTAAGACACATTATATGTTTCTGTGGGTTCCTCTTGGAGCTTCTGATCTCTGTGATAAGAAAACCATAGCACAGAGGTATTCCCTGAACCTCCAGCCGAGACTCCTGCTGACCTGTACACAAGCATACTAAAGCAAAGCCATCCCTGTTAATCTTCAGAGCGCTGACATCTGACTTATAGATCTATGAGCAAGAGAATGAATACTTATTGATGTTGCCACTATATTTTGTGGCTATTTTGTTATGGAGTATTAGCTGACTACTGCAGGCAGGAAACTTTGTTCTGAGAAGATGCAAGAGACAAGGATATCTGCTGAGAGTAGGAAAAAATGGTGTGATAAGGACAAAGACTTGAATTATTTTAAAAGTTGTTATGAGAAATGGCAGAGAAATAAGAAGCCATATGGGAAAAAAAATCTAAGGCAACACTGGAAAAAATATTTTTCTTTCTCTTTGCCCACATAGAATGGAGTCTGCTACTTGCTGGTCAAGTCACAAAATGAATTACTTAATCCCAGTGCTCCCTTGACCTTTTAGAGACATAGTGTTATTTTGTATTTTTTTCCTCTCATTGAACATCAAATTCTCCCTCTTATAAGTGCAAGCTTACTCAAATTTCCTTTTCAAAAAATTTTAAAACTATAAACACATGTATGAACAATAAGAACACACAAAAATCTTTTTACCTTTGGTCAGTCATAAGCTAGTAAATGTCATAACATGAAAATATTTTCATAAAACAGAACGCTTAAGATTTTAACAGAGACCTACTATTTTCTCCAGTCTTTTTGTTTTATTTATTTTTTATTTAAAATGTTTATTTATTTTTGAGAAAGACAGAGTGCAAATGGGGGAGGGGCAGAGAGAGAGGGAGACACAGAATTTGAAGCAGGCTTCAGGCTCTGAGCTATCAGCATAGAGCCCAACCTGAGGCTCAGACTCACTGACTAAAAGACCATGACATGAGCCAAAGTCAGCACTCAACCAACCGAGCCACCCAGGCACCCAATCCAAAGGCTTTTGACAAAGCAGGAAAGAGTATACAATGGAAAAAAGACTGCCTCTTCAGCAGGTGGTGCTGGAAGAACTGGACAGCAACATGCAGAAGAATAAAACTAGACCACTTTCTTACACCATACACAAAAATTAACTCAAAATGGCTGAGGGACCTGAATGTGAGACAGGAAACCATCAAAACCCTCAAGGAGAAAGTAGGAAACAATCTCCTTGACCTCCACCACAGCAATTTCCTACTCGACACATCCCCAAAGGCAAGGGAAATGAAAGCAAAGCTGAACTCTTGGGGCTTCAACAAGATAAAAAGCTTCTGCACTGCAAAGGAAACAATCAAGAAAACTAATAGGCAACAGAAAAGATAGTTGCAAATGACGTCTCAGATAAAGGGTTAGTATCCAAAATCTACAAGGAACTCCCTAAACTCCACACCCAAAAAACAAATAACCCAGTGAAGAAGACATGAACAGACGCTTCTCCAAAGAGGACATCCAGATGGCCTACAGGCACATGAAATGATGCTCAACATCACTCATTATCAGGGAAACACAAATCAAAACCACATGGAGATACCACCTCATGCTAGTCAGAGTGGCTAAAATGAACAAATCAAGAGACTATAGATGCTGGCGAGGGTGTGGAGAGATGGGTACCCTCCTACACTGTTGGTGGGAATGTAAACTGGTGCAGTTGCTCTGGAAAACAGTGTGGAGGTTCCTCAAAAAACTATCAGTAGAACTCCCCTATGACCCAGCATTAGCACTGCTAGGGATTTACCCAAGGGATACAGAAGTGCTGAT